>NW_009215747.1:0-4136 GCF_000690835.1 Fulmarus glacialis
AATGAAAGTTGACTCCTTTGGAATAAACATGGAAAATAAGCAAGATCAGGATTGGGTTGAAAATATTATTTTTGCTTTAAGCTTGAAGACAAAAAATGTTGGTTTATATGTCATGAGACTTCCAACTTTTTAACTGTAGCTAGGGCTGAATCCAAACCTAACACACTTCAGAGCTTTCCAACTATTATCTTAAGCATTAAATTCCAACACCTAAAGTGTTCTGTTGTCTATTTAATATCCTTTTTCTGTGCATTATTTCCTGCCTGGCATTTTTTTGGGGGGGGTGGTATTGTTTGGTTTTGGTTTTGTTTTTTTTTTTAATGTCGTCTGCAATGATATAATCATCAACTTTAAGGAAAAACTTGTAACAGTAAGAAACCGCAGGCACTGATTTCCTAATGACAAGTACTTTCTCTAATAAACTGAGGAGTGTTCATTCTCCACTTGTCCCAGCTTCAGTCATAACATGCATTTCTCCATTTGAGGGGCCACGTCAACATTTTGCACCTTTAATTTCCATTTAATTGTTTCTTCCAATTTGTCAAAATGTACTTTTATAATGGGAATAGTTAGAATGAGGCCAGTGATCCGTGAATCTCTTCAAAGTATCTGTTCCACATGCTGTGTCCAACCTGAAATGATTCTGTGTATTATGGACTTTAACAGAATAACTTGCTTTTTTGCTGAAAATATTAATCTCCTTATTGTGGTTATAAATTAAAATGGATTAAAGAGATTCATTCTGTTTTACTGATCCAGATTTACCTATTGTGCTGAATTGCAGCATCATAAAACTGGCTAAAAGTTTTGATTTAACATACTGGCAAGAGAAGTAGTGGACAAGTGCCACAGTCCAAACAACAGAGCAGCATGCTAAGAAACTGAAGAAAAGGAATAAGAGAGAAATTAACTAAAACTGAAATACAGTGAAACTTCTTAGGGATTTTTTTTTTTTTAAATTACATTGTCAAAGAATATAAAAAATAGCTAAATGCACAAGTTGCTTTACATTTTAATTAAAAATAAATACCTTGATATCTTAAGGAGTTTCCCATCCTCTCAAAAAAAACAAATTACGAACAAGAATATACCAAAAAATTGAAACTGAAACTTACTGAAGATTGATCATCATTGCAATTTATAGTACATTCACAGTTACTTAATTTTACTATGTTAATTTTAACAGTGGAGTGTGTGACTGCATGTGTATGTGTAAGTATATGTATAGAGAGAGAGTACTCCATGTCAAAACAATGTAAAGAATAATAGAAATAGCCTGTAATGATTAAGGTAGGGTGCTTGTTTTGCATATGGAAGAAGAAAAAGCCAGAGTTGGGAGAAATAAAAAGGATACTATTACTAGCAAATAACAGGGAATTGAATTGAAAGAAATATATATCATGAGAAATGGAGAGAGGGATGGAGCATAAAATCAAGAAAACTGATAAACTGGAAATGGAAGTAATTTTGATAAAATACGATAGCACAAGAATTGTGAGTGAAATATTTATTATTATTATTATTGTTATTAATGTTATTTATAACCAATAATCTGATGGAGTATCATATAATAAAGGGTGAGAGGAATGGGTGCAGACAGAAAAAAAAAAAAAAACACAAACGAGGCAGATCTGAAACAAGTTATGTAATTTCAGGGAATATATAGTAGAGACATTGTTCATTGTTCAGGAGAAACCTTAACCAGTTCATCTTGATTCAAACAGTTCAATGTCTGAACAGCATTCTGGGCAAGTAATTCAAAATTCTATATAATTTAGATATCTATCTTTTTTATTACATTTGATACCTTTAAACATTATTTTTGTCTATTTCAAACTGACTTGTAATTTCTTCCACTTCCTTTTATTTAAAGGAGCACTTTATTTCTTCTTAGTGTCAAGCAGAGATTTTTTAATTCCAGCAATTATGAGGGAAAAATTAGTATGCTATCTGTTGTTGTAAAGAGGTGAAAAAAGAGATAATTAAAGCAAAAAGACAACACAAATTGTAACTTAAAACAAAAAAAAAAAGAAAAAAAAAAAAGAAAAAACAGGTTTATTCTTGAAATAATGTCCTTGCTATCTCTTTATCTTCTTTGCAATTAGTAAAGAAAAGGAAGGACTTCTAGTTCCAGATAAAGGCCTTAATGGCATGAATTTTATTGGAGGATAAAGTAGTTTGAAGATAACCATTTATCAGGTTGTAATCTTGCAAATATTTTTTACTAGTACTGTTAATCAATCAAAAGCAACATTGCTACAGTGCACAAAGTACCACAAATGGTAAAACAAAACATGATTGGCTCTGCTCTGGAACATTGGAACATTTTCCCCATTTGCTTTCCTCTATCAGCATTTCTTTTCACTTTGTAAATTGCACTATACTGTTACTCAGTTAAACCTTATTAATTTGTTCTTTATTGGTTCACTGCTTTTAATTCAGCACTTCCGTGTTGCTATCTGGGCTCTTACCTTGCTGCAGAAAATTGGTTCCGAAACATTCTGTTACAGCTGCTGTTGTGGTCTTAAATAATAACTGGGAAACAATTTTGAGGAGATAATTGAAATGACATATTGCTCAACTCATGCCAACATTATAAATATCTATTTAGCATATTAACCCTGTTGCTGAGATTCAAAAGAATTGTCTGTGCTTTCAAGAAGACCTCACTGACCTCTTTATAAACAAAACAATAAAAACTAATACCCATAAAAAGTAAAAATTTTTTTTAAAAAAACAACTATGGCTACAGATAGCATAACAATATGAAGATGAGATTCTTCAAGCAGTATTCCACTTATCCTTAATAGGTGTGCCTCTTACTTGGCAACAAGTGTTGGTCTTTCAGATCTTTCAGTCTTTTCATATAACATTGGAATGATGTTGAAACAAGGGCAAGTCACAGTGCAGTGCTAGTTCAACTCCAAGAGGAAACATAGTTTAATTTCATGCTTGCCTGGATGTACAGGTTAGCATTTTGAACAGTGTTTCAAAGAATTCTTTAAAGTGCTCTCATAGGTAAGACGACTCAGTAGACATATTGGGAAGCTTAACTGTTTGGGTTTTTTTTGTAATGAGGTATTTTTGGTTTTCCCCAGTTTAATAAAACATGCTGTATATTCTTTGATTAAAGCTGCTGTTTTCAGTTCTTTTGTTTACAAATTATTTGCAAACTTACTTCTGAATTCTTTAATTTAGTTACAATTACTTAGAAATATACTTTCTAAGTAGAAGTAACTTCATGGTTATAGTTCTTCTTAAGTACCAGAAACTTGCTGATACTTAAAAGTGCATGATAGACATTAAATATGTTTCAAAGTCATAACAAAAAAAAACCCAAACTTGTTTTCAAACATCTTGCCAAATTACAGATCAAGTTGTTCATTCCGTGTCCATACTGACAAAGGGTACAGTTTCTCATTTCAATAAGAGCTCTTTGATTTTGCTTCATAAATCAGTGCTAGATAGTGGCTCTAATTCTATACAGTTTCTTCTCCCTTATTTTGTAAATAAATTATCGAAGAGTGATAGATATTTCCTCTCTTTTGAGCCTCACAAGTTAGTAAGCTAGCACTCCACTGAACACTCTCCATGTGTATACAGCATCACTTGATTTACTATAGTGTCTGTTGCCAAAATAAAGATAACATTCTTTTACAGTCCTTGCTCTCAGCTCAATGTTTTACTGCTGCAAAAACGGTGAGCTGCAATGCAGCTTAGGGGATGTCTTCTTGCAGAAGAACTGACAGAACCAAATGCCAGCTTTTACATTGTGACATTAAACTTTGAGGGAAACACTCACTAAACGGGAGCAGAGCCCATGCTGTGAAACCAGGGGCAGGTACGAATCAGGTAGAATTCTTCAGAATATGATATAGCTTGAAAGAGGAAAGAAATGTAACTTCGGTAACACTGAGCAAGAGAGTCTCTGCAAGGTCAGTAAAAATAAGAAAGACTGGTAACCTAGGAAATTCTACCTGAAATCCCTGTGTAGGTCTATACGAGAGAAGTCATGAGAGCAAGGTGAAAACTCAGCTAAGTTACAGACCCAGGGGCAATCCTGCCACTATTCAGCCAGGCTTAATTGTCAGGAGGTTCCCAGGAATGGTTTTCATAGAATCATAGAATCATAAAAT
>NW_009215748.1:0-12848 GCF_000690835.1 Fulmarus glacialis
CCAACCTTAATGGTTCTATGATTCTATGAGATGCTGACACAGAGGATACAGGTTTCCCACAGTTCCTAAATCATATCTGCCAACCCATATCTTGGTTATCCTAAGGTACCGTAAATGGCATTAAGTGCCTATGCGAACCAAATAGATCAAACCACTATATGTAGATGAGTTAAATTCCATGCAGTGAGACATACTGCATGTGAAGTATGGACATAGTTCGGCACACATTCTGTTCAGCTGCATCCTAACTTCACGTCCTGCCATACAATAGATCTATGACAGATCACTGTCAACCTTTGAGATAAGGCTGGAGCTAGCTTTGGAGATGACAGGCAAGGAAATAAAATTTTCTTTATCAATTTCTTACTGCTGTTATTTCATTACCATTTCAACTGTTTGACAATCTGAATAAACCTTAATCTTGGCATGGCTCCTCAATTGTTTTCCCCAAAATTTCTCTAGTGGTTTGTGAAATTTCCAGATCATAAAAAATAAATTAAATAATTTTATTTGAAGGAGGAGAATAAAGACATAAGATACCTAATGTATAAATAGCATTAGACAGCACTGAAAACACTGAAAACACAAAATAAGTCTCACCTTGAACGAAAGTTGTATTATTTCATTCTAAAACTTGCAAAAGGCTTAGATAAAGCATGTATAACTAATCCATGGAGTTGCTACCTCATTTCTGTATACTTTTGTATTCTTGTTTTTATTAACCAATTGCCTAATATTTGATAACCTTATATATATAAGGTTTGCAATTCTATATATATAGTGAGAGAGAGAAGAAGAAAAAGAGAGAGAAAGTATATGCATATGTCTATGCCTATGTAAAGTTTTCAAGTCAGGTGTTTGAAGAAATTGTGCTCATTAAGATTGTTTTATCTCCTTCACTGGTTTCGAAGGAGGCATCAGCACTATGTCTTCTGTATACATGTAGGTAGGAAGAGAACTTTTTTTCTTTCTGTGAAATCAAGAGGGTTTAAAAAGAAAAAATAATATAAGTAATTCATGCTCCTAAAGACTTGATTACCTGCCAACATGGAGCTGTGAAGTGACTAATACTTTAGCTAGTGTTGTTGTAGGTTCCACCCATGTTTGTCTCTACTACAATGCTTGGGACACGTTAGGCTTCAGGTACCACCGAAAACGCATTAAAAGCAGAGAAATGTCTTTGAAAGTAATGCTCACACTATGTATTTAAAGACTGACCATTACATCAGAAGTTCTAGCCTTCATGTGAAATACTGCAGAAGCAATCCCAACTCATAGCCTCTTTGCACAATAGTAGTTGGATAGCTCTATGCAATACCATCTTTATTCAAGCAAATCAGAATTGTGAAACAATATATATGTTTTAGGAAGATAATTTTGTCTTTCACGACACACTAAAAATTCTGCTCTCAGATTCCTTTTCCTGAAGACATAGACTCTCATTCTGAAAATCCTATATAAATTTGTGACTTCTCTTTCAGTGGATGCCTTCACTGTGTAAACATAAGTATGTCCTTAAAGTTTTACAGACAAATATGTGTGCCACTGCTGTATATTCAATGTTGTACACAAAGTCCACAGATCAGAAGGTTTAATATGCAGGAATATTTCTTGTTTTACAAACAAAAAATCTAGTGAGATCCTTGAAAAATCTAAAATATGACACTGTATGAAATATCCATTTATTTTATTGCTTAACAACTTATAAGTTTAAACATAGACCATGAAATTAAAACTGCTATTTTACATCATTGTTATAGAAGAAAGAATAGGCTTGCCTTATAAAACCTGCGAGTTTTATTTGTTTGTCTGCTTTCTGGGTTTAATGTTGTTATTTTTTAGCTGTTGTATTCAAGAATAAATTAAAACATTTTCAGATGTCCCTCTCTGCCTCTTTTCATAACATTTTCTCCCAGAACAAAGTATATTATGTAAGATATTACATTAATTATATTTTTCAGTTTGATTTTACTATGCTATAGTGATAGGGTAGCTTTCTTTAACTTATATAAAAGCAAAAGGGTCATTGAGTAAAATTAAAATGCTAAAGAAAAGCGATTTTTCAGGAAATGAATAATTTTAGATGATGGAACTTCCTACCTTAGGCAACTACCAAAACTAGAACATTTAAAACAATGACAAAAATATCCAAAATTAGAACAATGATAACAATTAGAGTTTGGTCATCCAGCTAAAAACAACGTCTCTTTTGGGGGTTAATCAAAGTATTTTGTTCATTTTAAAATAAAAAAAAATTATTAATGTAGCTAATTCTCTAATGAAAATTGTTTTATATTAAAATCAAAATGTAACTTTTTTTTTTTTTAATCTTTCATTTCTATCAGCAACTGCTTTCTGCGCTTTCACAGTCCAAATTCTGGAACACTTCTGGCTGACCAACACTGCATGTTTCAGTGAATAGTTCACCCATCAAAACTTCACTGAGCTTAAATAAGTAATGCTAGTATACTTCTAAAAGAAGTCTTGGCTTCTAGGGCTGAAGAAATTTCTTTTCAAAACATAGAAACAAAGCACCCCAAATCTGTTGACTAAAATATTATTTTATCTTCCTTTTGAAAAATCTAGTTCAGGCCGCTGTGTGTTTAGATACTGTCAACAAACTTTCACTCAAATTGCCATAATTAATTTTGTGACTTTATTTTTGTCACAGTAATAGACTGAGCTGATTTTCCATTTGATAAACAGCAGCTACCTGAGGGGGAAAAGGCTTCAAAAATGGGCCTGCTTTTCTCTGCATTTTTCTCCAGTTACACACAAGTAATTTCATTAACTTCAAGAATTACACTATTGTGAAACCTAAGTAAAATAATAGCCTTTATTCATTCTGGTTAGAATTCAAGCAATCTATTTAGAAGTTTAAAATAATAAAAAAAAAGATATTTCAGGGTTTTTTTTTGCAAAAAATATACAAACCATTTATTTGTACTAGTGTTACAACTAAATTAGTGATCAAAACCAATGATAATTTATATCTGCTAGAAAATGCTCAGGGGAGAGAGGATGAGGAAAAGGTTTGAACACAGTATTTTCCATCACATTCTGTCATTCTAACTTCCTAGAAAATCTGGCTCACACATACATAATTGATACCTATCTTTGCAGGTGATAAAATATCTTCTAACTTCTCCAAGGTTGTATGCATAATTGAAACTGAAGACTCTGCTTAGCCAGCTTCGTGGCAATCTTATCAGGAGCAAGAAGAAGAGGCAGCTATGAACTGTAACAAGAAAAAAAAAAAAAAAAAAAAAGAGAATAAAAAGCATAGCTCTCAAGTTCTTAAAGCATGTATTTTCCCTTTGTGTCAGAACATGTAAATACTTCAGGCAGCATTAATATTCCTACTTAGAATTTTTCTGGGTTTACTGGATGGAATTCTTTCTTCTGCCCCAAATATATTTGCATTCATGTTAACATCTTAAAAAATATCAGTATGAATCTATGAAGAATATAGCAAATCTTTTATAGGTGCAGTTCAGTCCACAGATCCTGACATCACAAATATCTTACTATTTCCACTTGCATTCCTGTCCCTTTTGCACTATTTTCCAGCCATGGTTTATAAAGATATTATTGTTGCTTCATTTAAATCCTTACTTCCTCATCTCACTCACTCCTGCTACAACATCTACAAGTTTTGAAACCTTAAAAAATGTTAAAAGTAATAAAACAGAAATTACTTCTCTTCAATATATATTAGCTTTTTATCTGTTTTATGGCTTTTCAGCATGTTTGGATGAAATTTGTCCTTCTTCATTATTTTCACAGCAGGACATTCTGAATGAGTAGGTTTGATTTTTGGCTGATTCTCTTTAATCTGTCTCCAGTTGCCCCTCATATTTTCCACCCTGTGATATACTGTATATTGATAATCCTTAATAATCAACATATCCCTTTTACCTTCCATAATACCCCAAGACTTTGATCCTATGTACTATTCAACAGTGTAAGAGGGCACACAGAGAAGTAACTATTCATTTCTGTCAAAAAAGTGCAATTTTTTTTATATCTGATACTGTAGAAAACAGATGTTAGCAAAGTTCTTGAAATTAGTACCCTGCTACTTAGTAGGTGATGATTTAATTCAGAAGATTCCACTTCCAAGTGGTTAAAAATTAGGTCTATTGGAAACAAGAAATAAGTCAGGAAATAACTTTTTTTTCTAAATCTCCCCGTATCATTAATGAAAAAGGTTGTCCATTTTGAAAAGTAACTTCAAAAGGAATGGTGCTGGCAAAGTCTTAGATGGTTAGTGTAGCTAGAGATGTATCCCTGAATGGCCCTATAGCTGCATGGCAACAGATGTCAAAGAGCCTTCAAATCAGACTGCAAGAGTAAGGGCATAGTATGCATTGAATTTTCTCTTCCCTTTGCTCCCCAGAGCTAAGCCTGATGTTAGTTTTATGCTGGAATAATCTTGTGATATCTCGCTGGACAAAGATTTTTCAGTCTCTGATCTGAAATGTGATAAAACCAGGTTATCCATTTGTTCCTACATCACCAATGCTCCAGGACATTAGTCAAATATATATGGTCCAACTGCACATTTTACTACTGCTTGGAATGGTAATTAAAACACTCTCTTGAATATCTGGCATATTGGCTTGTCACCCATAGACTGCAATCCTTTTTTCTCGTGAGTTACAGGTCAGCTGATTTGAGCTGATGTAACATGACGACAAAAATATGCATCCCTCCATAAAAAAAAAAAAAAAAAAAAAAAAAAAAAAAATCCCATAAAAAAAAAAAAAAAAAAAAAAAAAAAAAAAAAAAGATCTCATAAATAATACTCTGATTCATTCTTTCTGTTTGCCACTTTGATCAGTGCTTCATATTCTATTCTTCACCTTTTGGTAAATATTTCTTGCTCTGGACTTTATGTCTACTCTCTGTAGACTCTCAGTTTGCAATGAACTTCAGTAGACTTGACTCCATCATGAGTTGCTGGCTCTCACTTGCTACAGTGATTTCGCCTCGTGGCAGAAGCCTTTCCATGTTAGAGCATTACGGCTGGGGCTACAAAGGGAAGGCTGGGGTGCACTACTGCAAAACTAAAAGTGATGTTTCTATGCTCTGGGACTGTGCATCTTCTTGAAGTAGGTGTGTGTGAATAAAATGAGAGGGAATTAGAATCCTAAGTGAGGATCTATCATACCCAGAATGACAAGCACTGGGACACCTAAACCAGGAAAAAACAAAATACCAAATAGAGGCTTACATCAAAGAATCTATTCCTGAAATGAACTAAAGCTATCTAAGTCAAAACTATAAACAGACAATGCCATGAGGGTAGAATTTGTATTGCACTACAACAAACAGGAATATATCAAAATTAGCAGTATCTAGTAGTGGGATCATAATTTCTCTTAAGTAGTTTCACCTAGACTTTTAATAGATTCTAATTTAGATGAAATTTTTAGAGTATTATTTCTGTAAGTTTATAGACTACAGATTTTCACATTTAAATCTGTATATAACATTTCAAAGATTAAATTTGTCTTTAGAGAAGTGCTGTAAGACTCAATTTTAATAAGTTTTGAAAATAAAAACCTTAATGAAAAATCTGGGATGAAAATAATTTTCCAGAATTAAAATTTTCCAGGTTTACTATTCTGGGGGAGGTTGCATAAGAAAAGAGAGTTGGTGTTTGTTTCTTGCTTTGTTTTGTTGTTTTTTACAGTACACTTGCTATGCATTAAGGTCTTCTTCAGCAGTGAATATTAAAAAAAATTACTTTGAAAACCTCAGTCCTAATTCCCTAAGACTCTTGTAAACATATTTAAAGAAATAAAGGTCTGTTAATTATTTTTCCTCAGTAGAAAACCATATCTTTTTCTCTCGTTTTAAGATCTTGGACATGAAAAACAAAAAAGTGAGCTGTCATCAAGAAAGCCAAACCGCTTCCCATCTGTAATCAAGCCAGGCTGAAATGGATATATTCCCATAAGCTGATCATCTTTGGAATGATAAAGATGGTCATTCCCCTTTTCCTCTTTCAAGCTTGTATTACATTTATTTTTCAAGATAAGCCACACTGTTACAGTTGAGAGCACAACAGTATGCAAAGGAAATTGTATATAAGCTAAAAGTGCATATTTAATATTGAATTTATAGAAAAAGAGTTATGAAATAGCTTTCACAAATTCCATAAATTACCTTTATCTAGTAAAGATATTGCCTAGTATAAAGCAATAAGTTTAGGTTCGTTTAATTTGCGGACATAGGTGAAGAAAAACAACCCTGTAAAATGTCTTCAGCCATGTATAAATTGCTATGTTATGCAGTTAAGATACAGCATCTTATTTTTACCATATTTTAAAATTATTGCTATGTTTGCAAATAAAAAATTATGGTTCAAGATTGAAAAGGCATATTTTTCTGGCGTTAACTGATCTTTGAATATCTCTCCAAATTCAAATAAATAAATAAATAAATAAAACATCTTGCATAAGAATAGCTTATTCCCTTTTTTGTTTAAATATGTTCAATTACTGAATGCCACAACTTAAATTTTACAAGTCACATATCTCATTTAGAAGCACCAAGTAAATACCCATAATAATAAACAGTTACTAGGATCCTGAAAAAAACAAATTTTCTATTTAATAGACCAAATCGTTATAAGTGGGCTAACAAGACCAGTGAATAAATTAACCCCTCTAAACATTAAGTAGGGCTCATAGAGAATTTTCAATCAAAAATATTATGTAAATGTGTATTTTTAATTTGCTTGATTTTTGCTTACTTTGCAGTGTTGTAACAATTACTTCCTCTGCCAAACACATCAACACTGAAATTTTGAGATGTTTTTAAGTCCTCCACAAACAATAGCAGACAGAAGGTGACCGTTTTCTAACATCACCAGGTGCTGGTAGGCAGGGTTCAGTGTGAAGAGTTGTTTGTTTATTTGTGTGGGTGGTTTAGTGGCTCAAGGGAAAATGAAAGATAGGGAGGTTCTGTGTGTTCCTTTTATATTGCATTTTAAAATTAATAGCACCTACAGATATTAAGGAGGAAGCGTAATGAAATTCATCAAAGCAAAGCAATAATTGTGTGTGAGTATGTATGAATAAGTATATAAACATATGCATATTTAAAAATGCATATATATAAACACACTTGCAGTCACACACACACACAGGTATTCCGAGATTAAGTAAATTTGTTCCTTTGTTGCCTGAGCTTGCTTGACAGTCATCAATCAATTTAAAAGAATTGAGTTTTATCACAGTTAAAAGTAAAAATGCCACTGATCTGATAAATAGTCTCATGATTGTACACATGAGGAAGCACAGAGAACTTTATGTGACCTTTAATGAAGAGTATATCGAGACAGGTAGATAGACACTACACACTTCATTTCTATATGTATTATACACCTGTTTTTGGAATAGTGTGTTCCTTTTCAAAGAAAATTCATAGTGTTAGCAAAAGAATTGTGAAGCTTCAAGGAAATGCTTATACCAGTCCTACAGTGGCAGAAGGCATAATTGTCACATGCAATATAGGATAAATATTTTCATATTTTTTTAACATTTTTTCAATGTATTACTACTTATTACTATTTATTACTGTTTATTATTTCTTTTTTTTTCATTTTAATTTATATGAGTGAAAAAGAATGTATTCTGAACAAATAATATGCCCAGGATTTCTCAGCACTCTCAATGTCTTTAAAATTCTGGCAAAGTTATTTTGTTCTGTATGGTTTTGCTTTTAAGAACAAGAAAACATTTTTAGATCAGATTTATTTCCACTTGCTTTTTAAATGTTGTCTAAAATTTTAATCGTTTTCTTTCTCTTCTACTCAATAAACTTCATTTCACTCAAATTGTGAACTTCAGCCCAAAAGCACTAACTTCCCTTGTATCCCTTTACAGTCATTTGCAAGAGACAGGCAACTCCAAAAGGTAGTTCGGAACAAAAGCCTAGCTTCAGATGTTTTTACATTACCTCTCAATCAGCCTCTTTCCAAATACTATGGAGACAGTTCTACGAAATCAGCTTCTACAGGATAAAATTAGCTTTTGTGAATCCATCTTTTATCTCTGCTCCCCTGGCTTCACCTGTGGTTTTGTCTTCTCTCAGTTCCTTTTTCCTGTGAGTTCTCTTCTACGGTAGGTCAGATTAAATTCCACCTGTCCTTTAAAAGCCATCTGAAACTTTCAGTATCCTCCTCTGCTACTCATAAACCTTTAAATCAAGGAAAGCCAAAAAAGTACTTCAAACAGCCCTCTTCTTTCTGTGACTACTTGCAGAGATGTGGGAGAACAGAAGTTGCTTCCTACTCCTCTGATATCTGATGACCAGAAGAGGGAACATAGTGAATGTCTTTTTTCCTTTTCCCCTTAAAAAAAAAAAAAAAAAAAAAAAAATCTCTCTTTGGGAACATAGAAGGTCAGTGTCTGTCAGCCTGATTTTTACTCATGTCGTGAGAAATATTGGATTTATAGCTTACTCAGACATAATTATTTTCTTAGCAGGTAATTTGGTTTGAACCTCTTCCCTTTGGTTCTGGGTCTCCTAAATCATTAACCTTTGCTAATCGTCCTCTGGGGTTCTGTAAAAGTCCTTGATCCTGCTCATTGTTTCCCATATTTTTTCACTTGCCTGGTTTCAAAAAGTATCATAGAAAAATACTCCATGTTTGTGCAGGGGGAGAAAATGGGAACTAAAAACACAAGTGTCTTTCTGGCATACTTTGGATATTTTGCTAACTTAGAGTTTATATTATATAGAGTTTGTATATATATACTGGGAGCTGATCACTGACATGGAGGCCAGCCTGTGCATCAGAATGCTGGTCGTCAGACTGCTCACACTTAACCCCTTTTCGAGCAGCCTGGCCGTGTCCATAGCACTTGACCCTGAGTCTCTTTGAGTCCTCTGTGGCTCCAGAAACATGCTTGTTTTCCTATTTCATGGTATCTGAAATAATAGGTTTGTGTCACTAGAGTGGCGTTTCTCTAACTTGAAAAGAGCAATGTGACAACACATGGGAGCTTTTGGGGGTTCAAAGTCTGCTATAACTGTGCACGACCTTCCAGCTGAGAAGGTTGGATGGGGCCAAGTCCCAGCCAAGGCCCACCCGTATTTCACAATGGGAGCTGCCCCTGGGGAAGACCATTCCAGGAACCAAGAATATATTTCAGAGGGAAAATGCTAACTGACTTCAAAGGAGTGGAGTGAACTTGCATTTATGCAGCGTAGATACAGGCTAGCTAGGCTACCGAGACCCGGGAATTATCTAACTAGGGAGCTGTTAATTAGCAGTGTGAAATACCTACTGAGAAAGAAGAAGAATAAACACTTGTATACAATAAGAAAGATAAAAGGTACAAATAGAGCAAGAGATCTTGACTTCTGAGGAGTTTTGAAAACAACGGAAAATTTTAAAAAAATTGCACAAAACTATATGTTAAGTAGTTGAGAGTATCCTTTCAAAAGCTTTATTTTATTCTGTGTAATTTATCTCACTGAAAACCTTTGAGAATCGTTCTTTTTTTTTTTTAGAAAAATTTGTGAAAGAGAAACATAGGGAGACATGTTTAGCTCTAATCCCAGGGGAATGCTACAGGAATTTCATTCTCAGACTTTAGGAAGCTGTGTTGTTCAACCTGTCCTTTTTAGTTCTTTTTAATCTTTTTTTTTTTTAAGTTCATATTTTGCAATTTTTTGATAGTTCTATTTCTTGAAAATTCAGGTTGTAAATAAATAGTTTATTTCTGCATAATAAAAATGCAATGTAGTAGCACTTTTTAATTTAAAGATTTAAAAAATCTTTTCTTTTGATCCAGAAGGGTCATATGCAATAACTGTAGTTAACTTTAATAATTTATTTTAGCTCAACAATCTTGCCAGAAACTAATATTTCTTTTTCTTTTTTACTGCAAAAGAATAAAGGTATGTTTTGTAAATTTTGAAGTTCAGTTGGATTTATTAAAAGACAGGTTAAAAAAACCAAACCAAACCAAACCAAAAAAAACATGGAATGGCTATTCCACATCTAAATAATTTTCTTAGGACAGTGTTTCCCTTCAGAATTGCTAGATCTTCTGAGTTATGGAGAATTTCAGTCATCCAGTTTCACTTCATTTTCCTGAAGAAAATTTGTATTTAACTTTTTCCCATTTATTCCACTTTCTCATGATATATATCACCTTTCTGCCTTTGGACTGTGAGTATAAAAGATTTAATGCAAGTGGAAAGTCACTTAAGTAACATGAAAAAATGGAATTTCTGCTTCGTATTCTTCATACATGATCACAAACAATGAGACAGTATAAACACACATAAACATATTTAAATCACAATGGGTATATAAAAATGTATGTAAGATTCCCAATAATAATCTAATACAGACCCAATGTTTACTGGATACAGTACTGCCACCTTTTGGTTGTATTCCTCACTGCTACATATAGGTAATCGCATTACAAACATTTTGTCTTAAAAACTTCATTTTATTCAAAATTTAAACATGCTAGATAAAATAGAGGATTTTAGGAGTGTTGTTCAGTTCTGTGAAAGTCTTTCAGGATTTCTAGAGCAAGAAGTTCCAGTTCATCTGAATGTTGCTTTTGCTATTTGCCATTGGATTTCAAAGTTAGCCAAAGCCTATATGTGAGGGCTGGGTCTGCAGACCTGATGGTTTGGCTTCCTGTAAAGCTGACTTATTCAACATGTATTTCAAAAGTGGTGACATCAGCTGATGTATTTTCTTTCACTGTTTCTCCATATGAACATCTAGACCTTACAGGATGGTAGATCCTGTGAACCACCTTGACCTCAGCTGCTGCTTCTGTAGATCCTTCAGAACCCTAGAGCAATTACATGTCTTTCAGACTCCTGCATGATGGTCAGGTTTAGAGCTAATCACAACACTTTACTTTTAAACCTCTATCTGCTCACTTTATATTTAAACCTCTATCTGATAGCTTGGGACCCATTATCTTCAAAGTTGTGTACAGGTAGAAATATTCACCCAAAAGTAATCTGGCTGAAGGAAGCAAAAGATTAAGTGAAAACTATGGGTTTTAATGTTACGTGAATTTGTATCATCTGCAGTTGGTGCAATTCTAAGATAAGGCCAACGCATAGTGCCGTGTAAAATCTTAGAAGTTACTGAAATTATGTAGTCCATGCACAGCTACATGTAGGTATCTACGTGTGAGCAGCATATCTAAGCTCCTGTTACAGCCAGTGCAAACCTTGAACTTGATTCTGTTGCCCAAACAGTGACATCTATTACATGATCAGGCACAAAGATATCTATGGCATAGATAACACAAGATTTTGGAAGCACTCATGCTTTCTGTAATGCCAGATGAAGGTCAAAGGATATATGTATGCCAGGGCATCTCTGTTGTGGTTTAACCTGGCAGGCAGCCAAATACCACACAGCCGCTCGTTCACTCCCGCCCCCCTGGTGGGGCAGGGAGAAATCGGAAGGATGAGAGTGAGAAAAACTCGTAGGTTGCGATAGTTTAATAGAACAGAAAAGAGAAAAAAATAAGAAGAATAGAATATACAAAATGAGTGATGCACGATGCAATTGCTCACCACCTGCGCTGACCGATAACCAAGTAGCAATCGCTACTTCCTGGAACACACCTACCATTCATCTACTGAGCATGACGTCACATGGTATGAAATACCCCGTTGGCCAGCTTGGCTAGCTGTCCTGGCTGTGCTTCCTCCCAGTCTAGCTGGTAGCAGAGGATAGTTGCCCTTGACAAGGAACTTAGCAACAACTGAAAACATCAGTGTGTTATCAACATTCTCCTCATACTAAATCCAAAACACAGCACTAGGAAGAAATTTAACCCTATCCCAGCCGAAACCAGGACAATCTCAAATGCCACTGGGCATTTATGTTCAGGCTTGTCCTTAGGCATTATACGTAATGTAAATGTCTGAGTGTATGTGTCTACTTCTGTACCTGATCCCATCCCATATTTCCTGTTGAACTTAAAGTCTGTTCTTATCACTGATTTCTATATATATATGTAGATCCAAGTGTTAATCAAAAGATTGTTTGGAGCAAAAAAGAACACACTTTGCCTTCTTACAGTCTTAGCAGTCTGATCAAGATACAACAAAGAGTTGCTGCTAATTCAATTACAATGCAAGGGTATGTGGAAGGAGGAATGGCTGGAGGAGGAGTCCACATTCTTAACAGATTTTAACAAACAATACTAATGCAAACTGACCAGAGTAATAGAAGGAAGACTCACTAATACATTTACAACTGTCACAGACAAAATCCTTTCGGCTTCTAGTCCTTTTCTTTGGTGTTACACTCATGCAACATCCCTCTGGGCAACAGCTCCCAAGGCCAAGCAAAATAAGGTTGTGTGGGGTTACAGTGGAGTCACACCAGCACCCCACAGTCATTGTCAGAAGTGCGGTGCCCATGGCCCCCTCAGGGCAGGAGATCACTTGGGGCTCCCTGTGTGGGTTCAGAGAAAGAGAAAAATTCTGTATCGCCACAATGTAACATTGAAAAAGGGACTAAAATGGCAAAAGCAACATATATAAGCTCTTCAGAGGGACAGGCGAGGAAGGAGAGGCGGTGGGGTAGCCCTGTATGTTAGGGAGTGCTTTGACTGTCTAGAGCTCAATGGTAGTGATGATGAGGTCGAGTGCTTGTGGGTAAGGATGAGGGGGAAGGCCAACAAGGCAGATATCCTGCTAGGAGTCTGTTATAGACCACCTAACCAGGATGAGGAGGCAGAAGAAATATTCTGCCAGAGGCTGGCAGAAGTCTCACAGTCGTTAGCACTTGTTCTCGTGGGGGATTTCAGCTTTCCGGACGTCTGCTGGAAATA
>NW_009215749.1:0-34819 GCF_000690835.1 Fulmarus glacialis
GGGGGAACCTGGGGCTGGCGCTGAGGGTGCGCGACCGCGCACAAGCCCCGCCAGATGGATTTCGGTGCTGGAGATTTGTAAGCTTAGGCAGGGGTGCTTGGAATGTAAACTTGTTTTGCCTGACACAAAGAGCAAACAAGCGTAGAAGAATATTAAATTGAGTTTTGAGCTTGCTGTACTTTAAATATCACTACTCTGGCTTGAATAACTTCTTAGTGTCGCTGCAGGATAATGGAAGAAAAAACCGATGAGATTCAGAGCAGTTGGGTGACTCCGGAAATCAAGGATACTCAGGGCTATAGTGGATGGTAATATTAGAAGAGCGTTCGGCAGAAAATGAGTGCAGGATCTCAGGTTTAAGTGATCCTAAATGTTTTTATGATTATCAGGATCTCAGCTGGCTCTGATATTTCTAGCAATTTACTCTGAGGCATCAGACTTTCTCCAGTACGGAAACTGGCTTAACTTCTTGCACGAGCATCGTTCATGTATGTTGATAGTTTAGTCTCACCATTTGCGTTAAAGGAGTGGATTGGTGTAAGGCATTTGTAACTCATCTCTTCAGTGATTAAGAAGCTAGTACTAGTAATAGTGTGGCCATATTAAGAACATACCTACTAGGAGTTACTGAGATGAGTAGGAAATGCTCTGCTGTTTTCCAGTAGGTGATTTTTCTAGGGCTGTGTCATCATGACAAGTATATCTGTTTTGAGTCTTTCCTGGAAGAACTTTTTAGGAACTGATGCTGTAATATATGCCATACATGTATCTAGGAATAAATATAAAATTACATATTTAAAAACTTTTGAACTTTGTCTTTGCTCTTACCTGAAATTTTTGGTGAAGTTCAGTTTTGCTGAAGTCCTGTGCTTCAGCTATCATTGGATTTAACTAAATTAGAAATTCCAGTGCTCTTAATTTAACTCAGTGTATTAAAACTGGATCCTCATTGTTTGAGACTCTGCAGGCTTTAAACCAATTTAAATGGACGCAACTTCTTCAGTACAAGAGATCTTCCCTTTAGTTACACAGCTTGTGATCAAGCAGCCTGATTCATCTATCTGCCAAAAAAGTTCTGCTTGTGGATTAAACAGTTTTACATGTGTCGGTAACAGGGAAATTAAGTAACCGTAGGACAGTATGTAAAGTTGACTCCCTGAAACTTTCTAGCTAACATTACAAAAAAGCTTATGATGAGATCTTAGTGTTTCAATTTGTGTGGTTCCTGTTTGTCTAGACATTACATGCACCTCATTTTGTATATTTTGAAACACTCCTCTCTTTCTTCCTTACAGGTTTTGTTCTGCCCGAAAGAATTAAATGATTGAAACTATAGATACTTACAATTTCTTCTTGCGAACAGTCAGTATCAATATGGAGGCGTAGGCACCTTAGAAGGGACTTTAGTCTGAACTCTGGGAGGTAGTTCTGTGCACAAATAAAGAAACTAAGGCTTCAAATTTTTTTTTTTTTAATCTGGGGATTGTTTGCTTCTGTATGCCATAAACATAAACATGGCATACAGAAAAAACTTAATTCAACAGTATAAAGCATTAGAATGTCCCGACACAAGGCAATTCATTTGTGTTAAATTTGATAACTGTATACTTGTAACTAAGGCACCAGGTTAAAACTGAAATGCTCTGTTCAGTCTGTGCTGACAACGTTATAGACAGAAAAGCCTGGGGCTGTTCCAGGCTTGTTAATTAAGACAGTTCATCCTTGTCAGATACAGTGTATAGGATGTGTTTATCTCATAGCTGAATATTCAATGTATGTGCAGTTGAGTGTAAACTAACGTCTTTAGTATTAACAATTATTACAACAATATGCAGAAGTTGAGGAGTTTTTTGAAGTCTAGTAGTAACAAATATACCAGATCAATTCAGTAATATCAGTTCAGGGGCTCTTTTTTCGTATGCGTTCTGAGTTTGATAAACCATTATTTTCAGCCTCCGGATGAGGTTTATAAACTAAAATCTTTACATGTGTATTAGCTGTCTCGGATGAAATAGTTCTTAAATCACTTAACATATGTTCTGGTTAAAAATGATGTCGTTTTAGTTGCCCCCATTTTAGTTTCTTTATTGACAAAGGATTCTGATAAACCCATTTGGGGTTTTTCCCCTCTGGATCCCACCTCCACTAGCCTGACAAATTGATACTGCTCTGCCAGATATACAGTACAAGGAAAGCATGTGATGCCTGTATGATTCAAGGGAAAGTCCTTTTTGACATGCTTTCTTCAATTGTCAAAATGGGATGGGGCAGCTTTTGCACTGAAAGCAGTTGTGTAAACTAAAGTACAAGAACTTCCCAAATGTTTAAAGACTGTTAATCATGAGGCTGATTCTATTCGCATATGCATTCAAAGTTGCATATTGAAGTATTTCATTTTCAGGTTCTTACTTTTGTACAGGCAGGGGTTATTCTGAATTGCCTTTAATGCACACAACTACCTCCCAGAGGAAGACTTGTCCCATTCTTCCAAAAATAGTTCATTATGAACATAATGGAAAATAGCCCTTTCTTGGCTAGCATCATGAAGCAGAGTGCTTTGTGCGGTGAACTGAAGTATGACTTGTCCTGTGAACTCTACAGAATGTCGACGTTTTCTACCTTCCCTGTTAACGTGCCACTGTCAGAACGGAGTCTTGCCCGGGCTGGGTTTTATTACACTGGCGTGCAAGATAAAGTTAAGTGCTTCAGTTGTGGCTTAACATTGGATAACTGGCAACCAGGAGATAATGCTATGGAAAAACATAAACAGCTGTATCCTAGCTGCAGTTTTGTTCAAAACATGCTTTCGGTTAACAACCTGGGACTGTCCTCTCGTTCTGCCTTTTCGCCTCTGGTCACAAACAGTCTCTCACCATCTCTACATTCCATAACACTTTCTCCAAGTTTAGAACAAGTTGGATATTTCAGTGGCTCTTTTTGCAGTTTTCCTCAAGACCCAATAACTACGAGGGCAGTTGAAGACCTTTCATTCTTGAGACCTAAACTTCACAATCCTTCAATGAGTACAGAAGATGCTAGACTACGCACTTTTCACTCATGGCCACTGACGTTTCTCTCGCCCACTGATCTGGCAAAGGCTGGGCTTTATTACTTGGGGACAGCAGACAAAGTTGCTTGTTTCACCTGTGGTGGTCAACTGAGTAACTGGGAACCAAAAGATAATGCTATGTCAGAGCATCGGAGACACTTTCCTAAATGCCCTTTTGTGGAAAACCTTACCCGAGACCAGCCAAGTTTCAATGTTTCAAATGTGAGCATGCAAACCCATGAAGCACGTGTTAAAACATTCATAAATTGGCCAACTAGAATTCCAGTTCAGCCTGAACAGCTTGCAGATGCTGGCTTTTACTATGTAGGTAAGAAAAATTGACGTCTCTGGTTTTATTCGTACCACTATGTCAGCTTTTACTTCAAATTTTGTGAATGTTTGCTAGATATATTTTGCCTTTTTTTTTTTAAAGGCCGCAATGATGATGTCAAGTGTTTTTGCTGTGATGGTGGGTTAAGGTGCTGGGAATCTGGAGATGATCCATGGATTGAGCATGCAAAGTGGTTTCCAAGGTAACTTGCAAAATCTTTATCATAATTTATTCACATCCTTTCTACTTTTAATTTTGGCAGATATGTACTGCACTTAATAGTTAATTAGAGCATTTCTTCATTAAGCATGATGGTTAATGCTTTCCACTTCATAATTAAAAGCTGTGTGCATCCCCAAATCACTATTAGCAAGTGAGGCTGCATTGTTAATGGGCATACTTAGCTAAGAGAAGCAGTCAAAAAGCAGACTGAGGAGAACAAAAGCTGCTGAGAAATGAAGTAGAAGGAATATCTAACTCCTTTAGTCTAGTTCTGTGCCCACACTAAATGTTATTGAACCAGTTTTTCAGCAGGTGTGGTTTAGTTTCTTAGGTGTGGAAAAGCTTGTGAAGAAGGCTTCAGCAGTTGTTTAACATGTCTCTGTTGGAAAAATGACAATAAGTTTTTAAAACGTCCCCCGTAATTAAATGGCAATTGCATACATAATTGCTATCTGTGCCTGTGGAAATCTCCACCTACGTTAATGACAGAAATAGCTGCACTTAATTTTAGGAAAGCTAATAATAATTCTTCACGTTGTAGATCTCAGGCTAGTCTTTCATGGGCAGTTTACCAGCTACTGCTGGACTACACGATGTATGTAGAGTTAACTGACACCTTTGTTTCCTTCTGTGTGATGCCTCTCAGTAAATGTACTTAAGAGATGTAACTCTGCATTAGTGAAGCAGATCTGGCTTTGATAGTGGTGTTAAATTTTTTTAACTTCTTCTGAATGATTTGAGTAGGAGATAAGAATGGTGAGATGCGAGATAGAAACAGTTTATCACTGCACTTTGTAGTGACACTGACACGGTATCATTTCTCATGACGTGCCATTTTGATAAGAAGCGGTAGCAGAATGTAAAGCTGCTGCATTTATATACCTAAACCTACTGACTGCTGAACATCATGGAAAAGCTTTATCAAAGTGTCACCAGACACTAGGCTATATCAGGCTTCCAATTAAGAGAACTCTTTAGAAGAGAAACATGTACTTAAGTTATGCTGTGTAAACTGTTTTATTTTTCTGTATATTTTTTTCTTCCTTTGGCAAGTGGAAAGTATAATTCATTACACTTTTGTCAATGTTTCAGGTGTGAGTATCTGCTCCGTGTAAAAGGAGGGGAGTTTGTAAGTCAAATTCAGGCCAGGTTCCCCCATCTTCTTGAACAGGTAAACTTTACTGTTCTGTAACTTTGATTTTTCCCTTGCTGAAGAGTGCCGTGTTCTTTTTGGGAGTTTGATCCATCCTTCTGCCTCATTTGTGCATATATTTCTACTAGGTTTCTAACATAAATGCTTTTCATGAGCACGAAAACGAAACCAGTGCTGAACCATGGCTAACGGACATGGACTAGTAGAGTTTAACCTGTACAGATTACTTATGGAAAGTGTTATGAGGCAGTGAGCTCCTTTGTGTCAGGAGAGGGAAATTCTGATTACGTTTCAGTGAATAATGCAGATCAGTAATTGTTATTTCGGAAATGAGTCATGGACAACCTGAATTATTTCTATCTATAATGCTTCTGGCAAGAGTAAGCCAAGCTTCTCTTCATGGAAGTGGTCAGCACTAACTTTATATTACTTGTATAGTTGCACAAATTTGCAGACTTGTGCAACCACATCTAAAATACTTAACGGGTACCATTCAGGTAAAAAGCTTAGCATGGTTGATGAGAGAAGAATATGTTAGAAGGGTATGTGGGGGGAAAAACAGTACTTTGATACTAATGTAGTTCTGTTGTGTTCCACAGCTCTTGTCAACCTCTGATACGCCTGTAGATGAAAACATTGATCCCGCAAGTATGTATATTAAATTATATTTTTAAACTTCCTCAGCACTTTGCAAACTTAATGATTGGCTATTCAAAGCTAACTTGCTTAAAAATTCTTAGATTTTCTTGGAAACAACAAAATTATAAGGGGTTTTTAATGAATGATAAAAGTTAGGTAGCTTCAATGATACATAGACAAACTTCAAGGAAGCACCTTTAAGAGAACTTGTCTTTCATTTTCCTTATTTTCATACTAAGCTCATATTAAGATTTTTGGTTTTGAATGCTTGGCATCCACTGTATTTGTGGTTTTTAGTTTCATGGTTGGGTTAAACAAAACAAGTCAATTTGGCATTTGTTAAATTGACCTATGGTATTGAACTTGGTGGAACAGTTGCTAGAGGGTGTCATGACTATGCAATTATGCAACTCCATTTTTAGGCACATAGCTAGGTAAATGCCCTGAGTTGAGCAGCAGTGGTCAAGGAGAGGGTAGGACAAGCAGATAAAGGGAAGTCTTTCTGAGTTGGACTCTAGTTATGGTGGAAATAAACTCCTCCCAGAGGGTGAGTGGGTTATGCTATCATAATCCCTGCTGTTTGAGGACAATGAGTCAGGATCCCACATGCCTGGTGCTTAGGAAGTTGAATGGAAAATACCGATCAAGAGCTGGAATAGAGCAATTGTTTGTACTATAAACTCTGAATTTGATTCCTGTCCCCCCCACCCCCCCGACATTTTTCAAGGCTGAAGTTAGAAACATAAAAAAGCTGCTAAGACACAATGGAATTCTCTGTGGTTTCTCTGGATTATCGTAGATTTTAGTGAAGGCCTGACATGGGTTGAAGTTTATCATGGATTCAATCCAATTGAATCTAAGTGACTGGCTTCCATTTTTAAAACTAACTACTTAAATAGACTTTTTTTAAACATTGAAACTTTTTAATGCTAGGTATTCATGTATATATGCATATGTGTAGGTAATGTCAATATGTCTGACTTCTGGGTTGTATAGGTTATTTATTCTTTATATTATACACGGTGATTTTCTTCTTTGATTAGTTATTCATTTTGAACCTGGAGAGAGTCATTCAGAAGATGCAATCATGATGAACACGCCTGTGGTTAAAGCTGCCTTGGAGATGGGATTCAGTAGAAGGCTAATAAAGCAAACAGTGCAAAGTAAAATCTTGGCCACTGGAGAAAACTACAAGACTGTTAATGATCTTGTGTCTGATCTGCTCACTGCTGAAGATGAGAAGAGGGAAGAAGAGAAAGAGAGACAGTTTGAAGAAGTGGCATCAGGTACGTGTAAGGCATGAATAAAAGTGAAAACAGAATTGGTTTGTGTTATGTATAGCTTTTATAATTGTTTTTATTCACCAAGTGATTTAATTTAATTGCTATTAGGATCAGCTTCTGTAAAAAGCATTGTCAGGGTATCTGTATGGAACTAGAAGTCTGGGAATTGTTTCATTCCCTTTCAAGGAGGATGTTTTATACAGGTGCCAAGAGTTCAGAATCGCCTGATTCTCTCCACAGGAACAAAGCCATATTTTTTAATTTGTGTGCCTTTATATTGCTGTTAATAAAATAAATGGAACCAAAATACTTTACTTGGCACATTCTACTATTTTTTTTTTTTCCAAATTTGCCTGCTCTTTAAGCTACTTGAATCAGTGAGCCACCATATCCACCACCTAGAAGAAGCCATAAACTCTTACAAATTTAGATTCCGTAAGATGGCCAAAGGTCTGCTTTTCTGTGTCTGACTCAACCATGTAGGTCAGCTATTTAACAGTGTTTATTTGATGTGTCTTTAACATTCCCTACTGTTTTAATACCATAAAAGTTTTGAAGCCTAAAAAAATCCTACTTTTTGAGTTTGTGAAGCAGTAATGAAACTTCTCAATCATAAATTGAATTAAGACTGCTTCTTCCCTACTTGCATGTTCTATCAAAAAAGCATAGATGGATTCAGCCATTAAATCTTAAATGCAGATGATTCTTTTGTTGTTGTCGTTTGTGATAGACTATTTTAAAAAAACAAAAATCTCCCAAGTCTGGTTGTGCTGGGCTTCTGGTTTTCTTGCACATAATTCTGTTGGACACCTCTTAGAAAACCTTGATTCTATCTACATCTCAGACATGATTTTGACTGCCACTGACTAAAGTTAACCTGTTGGTTGTCAATGAGTTAGTGTTGGTGTTATGCAGAGGCGTTGTTTTTTCTTTGCAGTTCTGCAGAGAATGTAAGTCTTGCTAGTGTGAAGTTAGATGAGATCCCCTCAGATAATTTAACCTAGAGATGGGAGCAGGAGGGTTCATTGGTGAAAAGGCTTCAGCTCAGAAGCTTGCTTGTATGTGGTTTTCTTAAGTCTCTATGTGAATACCACTAAAACTTACTGAGGTCTTTATTAATGATGAGTAGTAAGCACACATTTCAAGTAGAGTTTAAAGAATGTATCAATTACTGTTAAGCAGAAATGCAACTTGGAGTAGTGTATTCCTAACAAACCTCTAATCCCCTTTGCATTCCAGATGATTTGTCCTTAATACGGAAGAATCGAATGGCTTTATTCCAACGTTTAACATGCGTACTTCCAATCCTCGGGAGTTTATTATCAGCTAAAGTGATTACGGAACTTGAGCATGATGTTATTAAGCAGAAGACTCAGACACAATTGCAAGCAAGGGAACTGATAGATACAGTTTTAGTGAAAGGAAATGAAGCAGCCAGCATATTTAAAAACTGTCTACGAGATTGTGACCCTGTACTGTACAAAGATTTATTTGGTATGTCTGTCTTTTTTTTTTTTTTTAAAGAATGTAAGTTTACAGAAATCTAACCAGTGCTGTCATAGCAACCTAAAGATTAAAAAAAAACAGATGCAGATGCTATTTGAATATAGATTAGTCAAATGACTAGCATTTTTTTTCCTCTTATTTTAGTGGAGAAGAACATGAAGTATGTTCCCACTGAAGATGTTTCAGGTACTTGAACTCTAAGCTCTACCTTCTTACTTTAAAGGGTATTGTGGGACAAATAGCTAACATCATAAAAAGGAAAATTGCTTTGGTTAAGAAATAGGTTTTATGGTTTACCCTCTCCCTAATTTTGATTTGGTAAGAGGACACCTGAAAAAGTTAAGTGCATGTGCAGACTTGCAAGCAAGTCTATCTGCTGTAAGCTATATCCTGTGCCTTACATGTGCTTTTGCACCTAAGGAGGTAGAGCTTTCTGGAGCTCGACAATTCAAGCATGTGCTGGACTTGATCCTGGTATAAGCTCTTATTCAGGCATTTGGTAAAGTCCGGACAGTGAATAGTCAGTTAGCATTTCACAGCAGGTATCATTATCTCTACTTTTCCAAAGTGAGTTATAGGTGTCCTAAGATCTAGCTTGACCAACAGCTGGGTAGATAAAAACTTGTCAGACATGGGATTGAGTTTTCTTGGTTCTTACTCCTATAGTTTAATATGTTAATAGACTGCAGAAAAGTATAGACGCCTGAATATAGCTCAGTTCCACCAGTCTGTGCTCTGTGCTTCTAATATCCAAGCAAGAAAAGTACAGCATTTGCTAAAACGTAAGCATTGGTTGGTCTCAAGAACTACAGTTGGCCTCCAATCCCTGAGCTGTTTGTTGTCTGACAGAAGTGGAAAGTAGACTAGTTCCTTGCATGCCACTTTCTGAGCTCTGGAAAATGTACTTATTCTCTCACTGCCATCTATATTTAGTGGATACAGATGGGGAGATAAAGGGTGAAGTGGAACACAGCTATATTCTAATTAGAATGCACATATATTCAGGCTTCTTAAAAAGTTAAATAATTTTTTCCAGGTTTACCTATGGAAGAACAACTAAGAAGATTGCAAGAGGAAAGAACATGTAAAGTTTGCATGGACAAAGAAGTTTCTATTGTTTTTATTCCATGCGGTCACTTAGTGGTATGCAAAGAATGTGCACCGTCCCTTAGAAAATGCCCTATTTGCAGGGGGACAATAAAGGGTACAGTTCGTACATTTCTTTCGTAAAGAGGGAAACTTGCAAAATGTCTTTGTTCCTTCATCCTCCAACTGCTGAAGCTTAAGCCAGCAGTGTCTTAAGAATGGAAAATTGTGGTACAGAAGATGATTAATCAACTACCTAACACTGTTGTGTAATAGTAAACATCATTATGAACATACTAGGTCTTCCTTGCCAAAGACTATTTCTGTTCATAAAACTAACTCAATACTAAAGTGAAGTTTTTGTAGCTTTCCTTTCCGAGTAAGGAAAGCAGTTTCACTAGTATGCCCTTGTGTCAGTTTGAATAAAAAGCTTTCTGGTTGAGTTCCTAAAATGGTGCTTGGCATAACTCTTCTGATGAGTTTCCTCCATGTGGATGTGAGAAAAGACATTAAGATTGCTGTTTATTAGTAATTAATATTAATTAACTTCAGCTACTGTTTTGGTTCTGTTTTGGCTTTCTTGTGGACTTGAGGAGGAAAGAAGCTAACTGTTGCAGGAACAGCAGGACTTTTGAAAAAAAGTTTTGTTTATATCTAGATACTTGTGTAATGTGTATTAATAGTTTATATGAAGACTGAATTAAAGTATTTCTACTCCTCAAATGAGTGCTTGTTTACTCTGTTCCCATTGTTGGCTTTTCTCTGTAGACTGCAGCGATTAGAATGCTGTCTTTTCCCGACAAAAGTTTAGGGTTTGTTTGCCCACAAAAGTTCAAGAAAACTTAATTCTGTGTGTCTTTAATTCATTTTTGAACAGGGAAGTGAGCTGCTATGCTGCTTGGTGATTCCCTCTGGTAAAGTAGGGGGTTCAGATTTTTATCCTTATTTAAAAACAACCACCCCCCCCCCCCACCCCCCCCCCCAAACCCCTAACAGCATCTGGTACTTCCTTCTGTCTTGATTTTTTCAAAGGATAGAAATCCTGGCCAGGAATGGTCCTCATGACCTTAGAGGTGAGGCAGAGGGTAGCTGTACAGCAATATAGCCTTTATACTAGGGATTAAAAAGTAAAAGCTGCTTTTCTGCGTTTGGAGCTTTATAGTGATTGTGCAATTAAATAGTAGGATCTTCCAGCCCACTCTGAAGTCTTGTGTCTTGTTTTGTAAGCTGGTGGTCCAGGGACTTTTACTTCCTTACTGGTTGACTCTTAATTTACCATTTTCTGCTTTGTATCCCTAGACTTGCATAGTAGGTGCCTACAGGGGGAAAGTGTTCATAGATATTTCTCAAGGATTTCATGTAAAACAGTGGCAGAAGAACACTGCCAGGATAATGGCATCAGATCCTGCAGTAGTGATGTCAGTTTGTCTGGCTGTAATTGTGAAGTCAGTCTTCTGCAGACCTATCTTAATGCCCAAGTGTGGACCTCTCAATCTTCGGACCTGCCAGCAATAAGATGTTTTTAACAGTATTTTGGTGTCTTGCGCTCTGTAGTGTGAGATGAAAATACCATTTCCTGAAGTTTCAGGATGCCAATGTTTGCAAGTTGTGTGCATGTAACTGGCTTTCATCACTTCATATATGGCTCTTAGCTATACATGTGTTACCTCATCTAAAAAGAGAGCACCCCATATGTATGCAAGTAGTAAAGTGTATACATTAAAAAGAACTTGTGCGGGCTGTGTAACTTGTGACTCATTAATGACTTACCCTTGTGTAATGGTTGCCTAGTGTTTAGAGCAAGGTTTGTATTAAGTGGGGGAAATGTTTGTCACTAGCAAATAAATTTCCATTCATACTTACAGTTGTTGTATGTTTGGCATTTGTATACATCTTTCCTGTTGTACATCTGAGTTGTAATTTAATAAAAGCCCCCCTCTAAGTCTGAAAGAAACCTCTGGGTCTCGTCCTATAATCACCTGCCACCTTGGGAAATCTGTCCACTGAGTTTGGAATATAGACTGTGTGTGGAGTTAACAGAATGTTATATTTCTAGCATAATTGCAGCTTCAGCATTGAATCAAAGTTTTGGCTAGCTAAAAAGGGCCAAAACATGTACTTTTATTTGTTAATTATGTGATTGTGGCTGATTCTTTAGCAGATTCAGGATGTTTTCATCAGTAGTACTGATCACTAAATTTAGTGAGGACAATTGTGCGAAGGAAGGTACAGATACATTCTAGTTATCGTCTGTTTGTCTTTCCCCTCTGTCTCCAAGCAGTACCTCCTGGGCTAGAGTCCCTTTCAAAATAATACTGGAGATACTAATTTTGAAGAAGTCTTGCTTTGCTGTCTGGGCGGTTAGGGGAGGGGTGTAAGAATCTGGCCTGGTTTGTCTTTAAACATTTTTAGTGAGAACTCGGCAACACTGATCTTTGGTTTCATTCATTTTTCCATAATTTCTGCAACACTGTTTCATGCTGTGCATTAGCTGGCACTAGAATTGTTTTAATGCTTTGGTATACATTCCTTGCAGTACATAGGATTCTTTAACTGTAGGTTGGCTTGCTGCAATTCTTTTAAATGCAGAGTTTTGTCCAACTTTAGTACATGTACATATCTGCCCTTTAATTTTGATGTTAAAAATGTAAATGTTTCAAACCTAGCATGTCGTTTTAAACAGTTTTGATTAACATACTTTTGCTTTTCTGGTTTTGAGATGATTCTAAAGGCTCTGTTGTCTTGTGTAGCAACTTAAAAAGTTTATGAAAGCTTGTTAAGGCATAAAGCGCGTGACTTGAGATTTGATGTTCAGATCCGGAAATTAGTCATAGAACCAACTATACTTTCTACAGATTAAGATGAGTCTGCAGGGGGAGCTGGGGAGGTCAGGCTCACCTGAAGAGTGTGGAATTGTTAGTATGTAAGCCCTATATCTGAACAGGGAAGAGGATAGGGAAAAACACAGTAGCAGGAAGACTTTTTAAGCAATACATTTTTCTTTAGAAACATACGGGCTTAGAGTTTTTCCAAACGTTGCAGTTACTACATATAGATCAGATGACAAGATATACAGGGCTTTAAAACCTGAGCAATTCAGGTGTTCAGTGTCATTTGTGATGCTGGAGCGTATCTCGGGACCTGCAACATACCTGTCAGCCCTGGTTAGTGAGTGTTTTGAATGTTCTGGGCAACTTCAGGCAGCACTGGCTGCCTGCATGTAGGCAGCTGAAACGCTTCCTGAGAAGTGGAAGAAATTCATCTAGAAACTACTAGGTAAAACTCTTTGACCTAGTTTTGGCAGGAAGGCTAATCTAGGTTATGGCTTTCCACTACTCCCCACTATAATGACTGTGGTTGCCCTGATCTATAATGCTGTACATGTGAGCAGTTGCGCTCTCCTCAGTACTATTCCAAGAAAGCTGTAATAAAACTAATTGCCTGTAGCACACTGCAAACAGAACCTTAGCAAAATATTAAACCATGGAGAAGACTGTCTGCAGTGTTGTTTGGAGAGGATCAAGTGACTTCTGTTACTTGTGAACCAGCTGACCGTGTTCACACTTTGTTCTGTCTCCACTTCCTCCTTTGAAAGCATTTTCCGGAGCTTTGACTGGGTTAAACAGCGATAAACAGCCCCCCCTGCCCCAGCTTCCTGTGCAGCTCTGCTGATCAAGCAGCTCAAGTTCTCAGACATCAGTGTTCCAGGTCCACAGCTTGTCTTGAGCTGGCAGAGTGTTTTTGCATGGCTTAGGGGCTGTGAGGGTGGGAACTTTGGTATCATTGGAGTTCAGTGGTCAGACTTGCTGTCAGATGAAGATAGAAGGCAATATTCCCAGCTTCTGTAAATCAGCAATTTCTTTACTTGAATGAAGCTTATCATACCTGCAAAGGATCTATCCTGGAGCAGTTGCAGTTTCTGATACTGGTTTGAGATACTGTAAGATACAGTGGCTTCCCAAGTGGCAGCTGTATGTTTTGTGAAACAAGTGCCATGAAGCTTTATTGTAGTTGTTGAGCAGGTTTTTTTTTGTCTGTGTGTTTTTTTTTTTTTTTAACTGAATGCATCTCTTTCTCTTCTGTTTGCTTTTGAGCATTGACTAGGAAGCCCAGTGCTCTTCAAATTGGGCACAACATGCAGTCCTGGCATCCCCAGTGATCAGCCTGCCACCAGTCATTAGAGTACTGCTCTTATATGCTGAAACGAATGGCCATATATGAAATATCTAGGAAGTCCATTAGCATGATATAAAAGAAAAATCTTTGTATTACTCCTTCTTGTGACTGAGAGAGTTAGTGGTTGTTTAGTAACTCCATAGTGCCACACTCTCAGAACTTGGTTCTTTGCTATATTCCTCACAAGACATCAGAAGAAGAGAAACACATGAAATAATTGTAAACAGTGTATTCATCTGCCTTTAATTCTGCATTGTGGCAATTGTAGTGTAGTGAGGCTGGGGTATGCAGTATCATGTTTAATGTTGCAGGTGGACTGAACTTGCAAATTCAGTTTTCTTGCTGTTTGTTAGTTATTCCTAAAGTGACCCACCTCAGGTACGTCAATTCAGGCAGGAGATGTATTCTGGACACGAAAAGGCATTCTCTGTTCTGTTGAACTATTTAACACGCAATTGTTGTCACTCTTGCTCCGGAGGTTACTAGTGCAGGGAGTAAACTTCCTGAGACAATACTAAATTACCAGTCCTTTGTTTCTGTTTTTAATTGAGCCTGTGATCACAACCGTTACTGATGCCCCAGCCCAGCTTCCTCACTGATGGCTGCTGGCATGGGACCCTTAAAGCCTGAGAGTCTGGGGTATTGCATACGTCCTGCGCCAGGAAGAGCAGAACTCCAAACAGCAGATCCTGCTGTGCTATTTTCAAAAAAGAGACAGGTGAGTTACTTTTTTTTTTTTTCTCTTTGAAGAGATCAAAATACACTGGAACATTGTTCGCACGATAAGGAATGTTCTAGCAGTGGCCTTCACGCTTAGTTTTGGCCTGGTGAAATTTTTTTAGGGAAAAGCTAGAGAACTTGCCAAAGGTTTCTAAGCCCATGTGTTAGAGGTCACGTGTTAGACTTGGTCAGAAAAAAATCTCTTCCTTTTGGATCTGTATAGCTTGACTTACTGATGCTGTATTATTTTGGCAGATGATAGAGAAGTGAAAGACTCGGTATTACGGAGTATAGGATATTAGGGTTGTGATTTGCCCAATGGAAGATAGCTTCAGTTCCAAGGGAAGAATAAAGTCTTTAGAAAAGATTAAGTAAGTGATATATGAAACAATAAAAAGAAGAAAACACCCCATTCGTTGCTTTTCTTTATGAACCCTGTCAAGGAAAGGGAGTTACATAGTCTTTCTTCTAACACTTTAGAAGCACCCATCACCTCAGTGCTGGCCAGGTACAACACCTTGGTTTCCAAACTGCTTTAAATTTGATGTGGAGAAGGTCAGAACAAACAATAGACAAACTCAAAATTTTGAGTATCAGAGTGAGAATATATTTCCTCTTGGTCTTCTAAAAGGACACTTAAAAGCCTCCAGAACTTAGTGGCTCTTTAATTCTTCAATTTTCAGAGTTACTGAATGGGATGTTTTGAAGTATAGGGATGACCTGACACTGAAGGATGAAATTAATCATTGATCCAGTCTTCAAAGTAGTGTTTTTATAGTGAAGCAAACACTAAATTCTAATGCAAGCTAAAGCTTAGACACTGCAGGATCAACACCAGGAATTGGCAATCCCCGTCTCTGTGCTGTTTGTGAGAACAGTCAAATGCAGATTCTTAAATTCATTTAACTTTCCTGTTTTAAATTTTAAGACTCCTATCTCAGTCATCCATCAGTCAGGACTCCTTCAGTGTCATCTAGAAAATGTGTATACATTCTGCACAGGTCCATTCTCATTCTATCTGCTTCCGTATCTCAGCTAAATTCTTAAACTCTTGAGTTATCTAGGCAATTTTCAGTCTCTAATGCTGTTCCACTTTGCTTTCAGCAATATTGTCATTTTGTTGCTTATATCTTTTTCAATAAAGCATGTTAAGAATGCTATGTATGTCTTCAAGGCAAAAATAAAGAATGGCATGAGTATGTAAGCGCTTTAACAGTTGGTGAGCAAAAAGGAAAGGTATGAAAGCAGATTTACAAAGGGATAATTTTGAAGTTACTGAATAGTATCACAGTAACATGATCTTGCTTTAATTTTTTTTTTTTAATAAAAACCCAAATATAGCACTGCAGTATTTCTGGACTGCTTTGCAACCTTTGATGCAGGGCCCCATCAAAACAAGCTGGAAGGGCTGCGATTTGGTACTAGAACACAGGCTAAAGGAGTGTTGCATAAAAAGGAAAGACCTGTGGGAGGAAGGCTGCAGTCCTGAGATTTAGTCATATGATAGATCTTGATGTGTTTGAAGGGCAAAAGTAACATTCATGATATCTGACCTAAGGTGGCTATGTTCTGTAGCCATTGGATGGCCTCCCAAGCCTGTAGTAATAAGTAAAATAAATTTTAATATGAGCACAAAACCATGAATTTTAAGGATTAAAAATGAGTATAGGGATTGTGTGAAAGAGCTGTAATGATCAATTGAATGCTGTAAATGCAGTTCTGTGATGTGTCACCAGAGGGGTTCCTAATCAAGACAGAACCATGAACTGCGTGGCTCAGTCATCAGTACTAGTAAGAAAACAGTTATGCAGTCCTGTTGAGAGGATGAACTATAAACAGCTGAATAATCTTCACAATATTAATAGACTCAGTTAAGGAACAGCTAAAAGACTGACTATAGCATAAGGATACCTAGAGAAGGGGAGGAGGTATTTATGCTAAAAATTTGTTGCATAAAATGAACATAAACAGATCATAAACTTGTAATTGAATTTAGAATAACTAATCACCAGAGAAGTGAGTCGAAAGAAACTTCCATGAGGAAGGGATTACATTTAGGAAACATTTCTTTACAGAGAGGGTGGTTAAACACTGGACCAGGCTTCCTAGAGAGGTAGTCAATGCCCCAAGCCTGGCAGTGTTTAAGAGGCATTTGGACAATGCCCTTAGTAACATGCTTTAACTTTTAGCCAGCCCTAAAGTGGTCAGGCACTTGGACTAAATGATCGTTGTAGGTCCCTTCCAACTATGCTATTTTATATTCTATTCCCTAGTTGCCTGGGATAGTGCTAGACTTCAGTCTATGAGACAAAAGACCTTTTTCTGTCTTTTGCTCCTACTTCAGCTTTATACCTTATATTGGTCTAAAATGTGGTAGACTCCTGCGGCAAACCCTTTCAAATGCTCTTTCCTTACAGAAACTAAGTGCCAATGTTAGTTAACATAATCAGGATTTTTGAAAGCTAAACTATTATTTCAGTTATTTAATACAGTCAACCCCTCTATATGTGTAGAGCATAGCTAAATTCAGGTCTACTGCTTGTTCCAATGCTGTAGAGCAACGTCCAGGACTGAGGCCTAAATACGTACTTACTGGTGCTACGATACACTGAAAACCTGTCCTGTTCATTCCACTTTATACATGTGTAACTTAAAGGTGGGTTTTCACTTAGTTCTGGAAAGCAAATGTAAAGTTAAAGGTAAAATTCATCAATTGCACCTCACTTTGTCTAGTATCCAAACACCTGAAAGGATGTCAGGTTTTATATTTGCACTAAGACTGCATAATTTTGCTTTATTGTAGTAATGAGATTACTAAATACATTACAAATGATTGAGCTGGGCAAAAATGCACTAGGTCTGGTATTCTAGCATTTAAAAGTATATACAGTGATCACCTTTTTATTCAATGGTTATGACTGTGGAAAAGGTTGAGAGAATTATAAAACCATCTAATAAAATAAAAATCCAACTGAAATTGGTATAGTAACTCCAAAGTTTTAATTTTATTTATTCATCTGTACAACACAGGTGAGAGAATCCCAGTAATCGAGTTGCATTTAATTGTCTTAATTTCTACAAAGTAAGGAATTGCAGCTCTAGGGAAGAATTGTTTCCAAACTCTTCAAGTCCAAACTAGAAGTTTTCCACCAAAAAATCCAATTAAGAAAAATCACAAAAGTTACTTCAAATCACTCTTCCCCCTGTACCTCAATCTCAGTGAAAAATGAAACAGCCCTGCTACCCCCATTTCAGGTGCATGGATGGTGCTATTAAGACTACTAGCCATGGTTTGCTGGAGTCAGCTGTGCCTTGGACACAACAGTTTTACTACTCCATGTGAAAAAGGGAAAAACCATCCATATGGCCACTTTAACACTGCATGTCAGAATAAACTATTGCTCAACAAAAAAAATTAACCTGTGCCAGAGCTGTAGTCTTACTTCCCCTGATGTGCTGTATCCCAGCCCCCTGACAGACCTGTATGCAGTTCCCGTTGTGACCTTCCTCTGCTGACATCGCTGCCCGTCTGTGATGGACTAGTGCCACCAGTAACCAGGACAGTCAAGTCCCACCACACCAACCCCCCTCTTCACCAGGGAGAGGCCTAGAAGTGGAGCCTGAGCAGGGCTGAGCGATTATTCAGTGACATAAGGAGATGCAGGCCTGTGTTTCTTGATCCTTGCTCTCATTTTCCTTACATGAGCGTAAATCAGGAGCCCACCTACTGAAGTCAGCAGGTTTACCTCAGTGTAAATGCAGAAGTGATACGGAAGCAGCATCAGCCATCTTGCACAGGACCCCCAGTGTATTTGGGCCTTAATCTAAAGGCCTTCTGAGACATGCCCTGTTGCCTTCAATGGGCTTTTGACCAGATCTCTGTACACATATGCAGCAGTACCAAGTTTGAAAATAGTTGTAAAAATGCAGATTATATTCTTCTAAAATGCTAACTTACAGATTTTCCACTTCTCTATGTAACTTTCAATGCTTATCAAATGCTGCTAAAACATTGCATGCAGCTTCATAATAATAAAACCCAAGAGTTGAAGTGATTGCTACATTCAACTTAAAAGCCAGTTTTTAGAAGCAATTTTCATATTTTATCATATTTATGATGGCGCAATTACTTTTTTCCATTTTTATTTTATCTTCAGTTGCACATGCGTCATTAGGACATGCTAGAAAAAAGAAGCTATGGATTGCATAGTCTGTTTTCTTATAAGGATCCATTTAGAGAAAAGAGTTGTGGATGAGTATCTCCAGTCTGTCCATGCTTCCTGCAGCTAGTCTCATTGTATAGCCTGTTAAGGAAAGTCTCTGCAGGTCACTGGCGAGCTAATGACTGAAGTTTAAAGTACTCTATCACCTTCTATACAGTTAGCAAACTATGTCCCTTTACAGCCTACTAAAAATTAACTGAATTGTTCAAAATCCAAAATTTCTAAACTAAAGTTCACATCAAACTTCAAAATAAATACAATTTCATACAAAATACTAGGAAAAAAAATTTTACTTGCAAAACCTATGCTTGGTCTCAAAGGCATCCTATTTAACCTACTATATCCATTATGGAACACAATGGATTTACACCATATGTGAGAAATAATTGACCTTACTTAGAATTGCAATGATGCTATCCACTGTGCTAGTAATTAGCTATTTCAGACACTTGTGTGTGTACCTTGAATTGACTCAATATGTGTGTTTCTTTAAATTTGGTTACAAATACTGGAAAAAGAAAATACTGTCTCTACAAAATGCTGAGCTCCTCTTGTTCTTATGAAAGCCAATGCAAAAAAATCAGGATGTTTAAAGAGGTTCTCAACATTTTGCAGGATCACACCCAAGACAGGTTTAGAGACTGTGAACATCTTTATGAAAGGAACTCTTTCAGAAGTACGTTATGACAACTGTGATAGGATGGGTTTCCAACACTGTCTTCCCTGAAGTCTCTTTAAATGATGGCATCATGTTCATCACTGTAATAGAAACACAGTAATTAATGTTCTGCAGTACAAGCAAGAGACAACATGAGAAACAGCCACCCAGCTGCTACTAAGAAGGTTATTTTGTGAACAGAGGCCATCTTGCTGGGAAGGGCTAAGGGCACATTGATCTGGGAGTTACAGTCCTCTCTGAGCCAAACCTGAAGTTAACAGAACAATTTCATTTTGTCAACACTCCTCTAGCTTCACTAGCCTTATTAACTTTTTGGCTTTCACATTCCATCCAAGGAAATATTTTTAGATCAGCTGTTGCTCAGGCATTTTTATCCTATCTATCCTACCTATATCCAGTAGTAACAGCTAATCAAAGCCAGTTTACAAACTCAGTGACAGGTTTCCTTTGTTTTAAAGATACTGGTGATCTGAATTCTACAATATTCATTCAAACGCTACTGTGGGTAAACATGTGCAGCAGGGACTGGTTGAATTCCATGACCAGCAAGCAGGAATCAAGATAGAAAAAAAGCACAAGGCCTAAACACTAACATCCCAACAAGTCTAATGACATCACCTCACTTAAAACAACCTTCTCAACTGAGATGGATGATACTGAACAGGAAAAAGAAAAGCAACCTAGTTTTAAGAATTCCCAGTTCTTAAACTAAACGTGGGACAAGGAGGCAAGTCTGGAAGCCTGGAAGAAAACTGAGTAAAGATGGGTATAAATGGAAAGTGAGATGGTACAATTTTGATTGAACTACTCACTACAAAAGGGGTGAGATACAAGATGAAGACAAAATCATAGATGTCTGACTGGTACTGTGCTCTCAGAAATGAATGCTGCAAAGGAGAGGAAAAGAGTACCTCCACAAAGAACCATACCCAAGACAAGACTGGACCTACTACCTCCTGTCCCCCAATCTCGTATCATAAAGGAGAGAGACCAGTTGCCTAGAAGTTGTTGGTGGTAGAGAATCTGTTTAAAGCAGTGTTTTTCAACTTGTAGTCTACAGATTGTCTGAAGCCCACAGACAACTTCTAAAAGGTCTTGAAAAGGTAACTAAGAAAAGCCAGCTTACTCTCAATAGGCTTGTATTTGCTGTACAGCACCTACACTCCACAGGGAAAGTATCAGCAGCCTGCAGCTCAAAGACGGTTGAAAGTGTACACAGAGTAAACAAGTGACTTTAGGTGGGATCCAGCCTATACCTTTCAATATCCACAGCACAGACTTCTTTATCTAAGACTTTTAGCTGCCCTCAGAGTAAGTGAATACAAACATGCATGGATAGGCTGATTCATCTGACAGATTTACCCTACTTTAGGGTAATATGAATGATATGAAAGGTCTAGTTCAGATGCAGATGCCTGTATTCGGTTAAATGAATTCTACTTCTCATTTCATGGACTTGTGAAAAGTATTTAAAGCAGGTTCAGTGCATACAATTTTATGGGCAGGTTTCTGGAGCTGAGAACAAGATAACACAGAAAACTCAGTATTAGAAATCAACCAATCGGCCTGCCTATATTGCAAGGTGGGACAAAAGTTTGAGTTTATATATTGACAACAATCAAATACTGTGTTTTTACAAATGTGAATAATGGCCATATTGCCTTTGAATGTTTTCTGTGACAATAAATAAATGAATCAATTCAACAGTGGTGGCTTAAGAATGTGGAATATTAGATGTCTGGCTTTAAAACTGGCTGCTCAAACTAGACTTGAAAGTACATAAAAGGTGATGGTAATAGAGTTCCAACCAGACGTCATATAGGTAATAGAAAATGGAGCTACTACAAAAAAATTAAAGGCAAGGGGGAGGAAAACAGCAAAGAGTGAATAGACAAACAGAGTCTAGGAGAAAGTGCCAGGAAGAACAAGAAGTCTTGCAAATCGCAGCAAACATTTAAAGGAAATGTTTTCAAGGAAACATTAGCTATTCATGGAATAGCTAAAGGACAAGGATCCTTTAAAAAAACCAAAATTATTTTATATAATAGACCAGAGAAAAAACCCACTCAGAAGAGAGGCATAATAATAATGAGGAATAGCTGAAGTGGTGAAAGACAAAATACCATAGTTGAATCTCTTAATGATATAAATCCAATGTACATTAAACAAATGGATGTATTAGAGTTCGTTCTCCTTATTTTGTTTGTCCTTGTTCCCCTCAAGAAAGTAATAAATTGACAAGGGATAATCCCTTGGGAACTTACATGGTTCTGTACTGAATGCCTCTTTTAGAGTGATAGGTTTTGCATCCGATGTAGAGAATAACTAGGACTCCAAGTGTCAGCACGATGCCACCTATGAAACTGCCCACATCAAATCTGGAGGTTTTGGCTACGACAGCCTCAGATTTTGATGTGGCTGAAAAGAAGAAAACAAAAGGCAGTTTTTACAGAGCTTGCAAAATTTTGTTTCGAGGGACTCCTCTATATCTGCCCTCCCCATTGACATATCATCTAAAGACCAAACTAGACAAATTTAACATAGATTAACTGGCCTGAAATTAACCCAAGCAGAAAAGGAAGTTGCTTTTAGATGAGAATATTGAATCAGCCTGCAGAGGGGTCCAACAACCACCAAGTCAGTCAGCATAGTTACATGGTGGGAGTAAAATACTTTTGGTGGTGATGAGCTGTTGGATTGCTTTACCTTGTCTCATGGAATTGTACCCTCACTCTCCAAGTGAGATCAGCTCTGCAGCCCAACACAAATATTGACATAGATAACATGACCTCAGATAAGCCACAGCAGTTTCCGTGTGAGAACTAGTTTTATCTGCTACAAACTCCCACCAAAACATCCAGTCTGTCCCCATCTCTACTTGTACTTGCCACAGGTAGCGTTACGTGGCCAACTAAAAGTTCTGCTGATGACAGCTCCACCTACCCAATAACGCTTCACTGACATGTGAGCAACCCTGATATGTTTAGAAGTGTAAGCATGAAGTGGTGTGAACAAGCAGCTAACCACAAAGAAATACTGAATTCTACAATCATTGTTTTTGTATTAAAGGGTACTGTCAAACTCTGTTTGACAACTTTTACATGAAGTGTGACTCGTTCATAGTCACACTCTATCCTCCATTAGGGATAAAATTCATTACATTGCTACAAACGTACCTAACAGAACTCTGTCTTTCTACCAAGCCAGTAGACCTATTTTGAACCACAGGTCAGCTGTGAAAAAGGAAGTATTAGAGATGAGTTCAAGTAAGCTGTAGAAGGGAGAACTGAACAAATACATTAGTTGTATTCAAAAGCCAGGCTTTCTCCTCACATTGCTAACCTCCTTGCTGGTGGCTGCTGGTTCAGACCACTCGCATTTTATTTTTTCCTCCTAAATATGTCAGGTCACTCAGGTTAAGTAAAGCCTTATTTAAGTAAGTGGAGTGCTCAGAGCAACATTATTGTAGCCAACTTAATAATAAAACCCCACCTTACTCTCATTTTTCAGCACACAAATATCTTCCTTCTTTGTTACACTACTGTAGAACTAACAATTCTACAATTGTACAACACATGTCAACATGTATACAAGCCTTTATGAGCTTCTTGAAATGTGAACTCACCTGTTACAGAAGTGAAAGAAAACTTGGAAGTGGTCACCACTGTAATATTGAGTTGTGATGATGTGACTGATGAAGCTGTGGTGGATCTCATTGTCTGGCTGGTTTTGGTGGGCTGAGTTGTCAAGGTGACAGACATAGTGGTGTTGGTGGGCTGACTGGTACTGGTCAGATGAGTAGTACTGGCGGACATACCTGGGAAATTTTTATTTGTGATATCATACAGAAAAATACATAAAAATAATAAACTGTATACTCATTGAATAAGATAGCATTTATCATGCCCAAATAGAACGACAGAGTAACAATGAAAATGCCACTGCACGGATATCCAGGCTTGAATACAGACTCTTCCCCTATGCATCTCCTTTGGAAAGACCTAATTTCTAATTTCTGGGGCTCAAGGTCAGGAATGGTTTAAAGGCAAGGCTGTAAAGAAAACCTGGATAATATGTGCTAACTTTTAGAAAGGTCCATTTTTTTTTGGATAAGACTATCCATTTCCATAGAATCATGCCTAACTTATAGTATTTTAAAATGTGATAAAATTCTGGATCAAGAGTAACTCTCCATTTGAAGTGCCCAACTTTTCAGGTAACTAAGCTTTTCTGATAAGAACTAATTTTGCATGAAAACAGCTCCCCTCCTCCCACTCCCCCCAATTTTAGTAATGATTTAATCTTTAATTTGCTTTTGAATGAAATACTGGATTTACTAAGGCTGCATCTATATTAAAGTTACCAGAGAGAATTCTGTATGTATGTTAAACTGAAGGTTTAAAAAGTTTTCCATATGTGATAGAAGTTTGACTAAAGTAGATCTGCTGGCTCGTATCATTTATTTGGTAGCGAGCTGTCTTGCCAAGGTTAAAACAAAGATTGAATGCTGTTTCACAAGTTTAATTGACACCTAATGTCTTTAACTTTTACTCTGCTTTTACCTAACACTTCCCCTTCCCTCCTCAGAAAGCAGTAATGAACTGTTCAGAACAAAAATACCATGAAGCAAAATTCAAGAATAACAGAGATTGATATTTACAGCAAAATCCTTAGAACCTTAGTAAAAGGCAGCCACCTAGAATGATCTTAAGAATAATTACTTGTTTTTTCTAAGAAGGAACTAACAAGAAACATGAGCCTGTTATGCAACTAACATTTCTCTAAGCAGACAATATGAGACAAATCACTTTTATGTATGAAGGAATTTTAGGGAGAAAAAGCTCCCTTTGCAGCTGTGTACTTCTGTATTATTTCTATAACCTCACACAAGCTGGGTTCATTTTAAACACCACAAAAGCTTTTCATTATGGACATTCAAATGTGTAATTATACCCATGTTTTCTCGAAATTGTATAAAACTAGAACAACTGAAGAATAGGTGGTTTCATCTCAATTCCACAGTAAGCTTGATATTCAATTTCTGCTTTTTTTATATAGCATCTAAAATGCTTCTATAGAATCATCTTCCTTTAAGTATGGTTTAAAACAGAATGGTGTCTTTGCTAAGACTTAAGTACAGATGTGAACATCAAAAACTTAAAAACCCCAAACAATATGACAATGTAAGCATTCAGAAAGGAATTGGCCTATAAAACATTTCTCTGCGACATTTAACATAAAAACTACTGAAACAGCCCAATACAGTCCCCATACTAATTGTTATTTATTTTCCTGTTCTTTGATGTTATAATTGTATTGTGCCATAATCCTAGGAAACACCTTGAAATGAGCATTCATTGAGATGGAACAGTTGGAGTACTATATACGTGTGCTTACCTTGTTACAATTAGGAAATTCAGTTCCTCTATGAAGCATGTGTAAAATACATCAGATAAAATTCAGGGCACATTTTAATACTGACAGGTAAACTCCCCAAAGGCACAATGATCTATAAATATCAAATGGTTCCTCATAGTAGAAAATAAGCAAGGAAATGTCTATATGGAAACCATCTACAATTACATGACATGAAACCACACCTGGTAACTGCATTCCTAATACAAGAGATAACAAAAGAAGACAGATCTGAATGCAAGTGTCAATCAGTCAGTTTTCTGTGGTCGTTTTTTTTTTGTTGAGCCATGATTTCTGAGTGTCAAACTGGCTTGTGTTTCTGAGCAATATAATGGCTAATTGTTCCATGCATAACATTATTAAACGATTTTACACAAAGATGGTACTTATTACCCCACAGAAAACCCGAGTCAGCACAAAAAATATCCAAGCAGCTATCATGAGGAATTTCAGCAAATTTGCACATTACTTTTTTGCCCCTCTCTTTCCTACTAGCAATCCTTTTTTCTTACTTTATCAAGATTACAGCACTTGGTGATGTAACTTTAAGAGTAAAATCTGGTTAATCTCCTACAGACTTATCTTTCATGATGTATTTAGCATCAGTCATTTCAAAACATCAGTGGGAGGCTATCTGAGGCAGCTGGAGAATTTGGGAAGCTGACATGACTTGGGCACCAATCTGTTCTTCTGTGTCTTTGAAAAATCTTACCCGTACCATTTTACCAACAGAGTTAAGATGAAAGAATATTTGCTAGCAACATCTGTCCTTTTATCTTTTATTTCCCTAATTACTTTTCCCCCAAAAGACCAGCTGGGCTTCATTGAACATCACGCTAAACAAACCCAGACTGCCTGAGTTAATTTTTATTATATAAAAAGGATGCATGCCAGTAATACAGTTCAGGTTTATGATGCTTTATTTTTAAAAGAGACAAGTATTTCACTTTGTCTGCTACCTGTGTTTAAACATTAAATAGCTATGCTATATCCATCAATCAAATTACATATACAGCGTTAAGATAAGAATTCTTAGCAGCATGCACTACTCTCTTAGTGTTCTCACTCAACAAGAATGAACACAACAGCTCGAACTGCATAAGCACCGTGCTAATATACAAAGTAATTATCATTGAATGCTCTTCCTAAAATAAATACTCTCCTTTGCACATAAAATGATTGAATTGATTGAATGAAAGAGACTTTTGCTTCTGCCATGAAAAGCTTCCAAAAAAAAAAAAAAGGTTTGTACTGTGCCTAACAGTAAAGGGCTCGGGCCTCTTTTTACTATTATTATCTAGACATAGCAAAGCTCAGACGTCTGCAAAAGACCCATAGTCAGGGTCAGAGCAGAGGGCGGAAGGATCGGAGCACAGGGTGGGTGAAATACCTGTGGTTAACAATGGCTTTACACATGGGGAAGGCCCTAAGGCAACAAGAGGATTACAAAAATCTCTCCACTTTCCAAGTTAGACATGCTTAAACTGGTACACTGCAGGCAATGGAATGAGACACTGCACCACTTCCTTGCTATCAAAAGGTCTTTACAGAGATTTTTTTTTTTTTCCTGGCAACCTGGTGAGTATTTTATTCTTAAATGAATAATAAGCAACTTCTGAGTGTGGTAACTCGGAGGTTACCTGGAGACTACTGAGACACAAAGTGAGAGCTGTGCTGGAAATGAAATGACATAGTTGGGACCTTATGATCAGCATAAAACTCCACAAATACACAAAGTATCTTAGGGTAGGCACAATATTTCTGCCCTGCTTTCACATGGCTCTTAGCACAAAAAGGGGACTTAGTTCATGCATGGAACTAGCTTTTCTTCTCTTCTCTCAGATACAACCTTTTTTATCTGTGCATCACAGACCGAACAACTGCATGACATTAATTCTTATCCAGTCTTTACTGACGTGGTAAAATATGCCTATGCAAGTTTTTCCAGAAAATATTTTTTTTAGTTTCCTTTTTTAATAATCTCACATTGACATAGCCAACAGTTGGAACACTGCAAATCCAAGTGGATGAACTGTTTGTTTGGGCCCCAGGTTAAATACCTGCTTTCAAACTCTACTAGTTGATCTAATATACCTATTTCTTCTTTGTACAAAGATTTGTTTTGTAAACACTTTGCTTACGTTGGAGCATCACAACTGCAACACTGTTGCCTTGGGGAATCATTCTTACCTACAGTTATTTTGCCAAGTTGTGAAAGAAAGATGGTAGTGCTAGAACAATGTAAAAGTACCTGTGACAGACTGTCCCAGATCTGCCACTCGTGTCTCGGTTGAACTCCACTGTTTTGTGCTATGAGCTCTATAAGGACTATTTTCTATGGTATAAGGTGCCATGAGTCTCACCTAAAGCGAAATGGAGTCTTACTCTTGAAGCTCAAGCCCCCGGGACTTCATTATATCCTAAATCTATTTACTGTGAAATACCATTAAACAGATATGCAATTTGCACAACAACCTATTCATCTTTACTCCATGAAAATGGAAGAAGTTTGCTTAGAGATAAAGAATGAACATTAAAAAGACCAACTTCTTTCAATTCTTCCTTGAAGTTTTATTTTGATTCCTGTTTTTCAATGGCACTACAAATGTCATTGCTTCTACTGATGAAGCATGCTACCTAAACTTGAAAAACACTATAGCTTCATTTCAGAGTTGTTTTACATGTTGCCTCCCAGCCCTAAAATGGTAATACCTCTCTCAAATACCCACTTTTGTGGATATTTCTTTAGAATTTGGTATGATCTGGGGTAGGTTTGGAGCTAGCTTCTACGTTCATAGTAATGGACAAATGAACAGATACGTACCTACTATTGATGTTGCTGTAGATTGTGCGGATGATACAACAGTAAGATTGGATGAACTGCTATTGTCTTCAAGGAAAAAAGAAAACAAGAAAAGAAATATTATTCATTTTAACATACTATAATTAAAGTACCCACAACCCAATACTCTCCTCAGGGTATCTGTGTTTGCAGCCTACAAGCGGGAATAGAGCAGGGAGTACTCCATCCCAAAGCAGATGGTTTTATCCCTCTGCAAAATGCTTCCAGATCTCAGTGCAGCAAGAATATAGTTACGCTGTATGCACAGCAATGCCCAAATGGTCTGCATCTGAATTCTTTACATCTCCTCTTTTTGCTCTCTTCCACTTCTATGTCATGCTCTGTTCCAGTTGCTGTATCAGCCATACTGTCACTGACCTTCTTGACCTACTTAAGCACTGTGGGGTTTTTTTCTAGTTTTTATCCCTCTGTTTCAGTTCCATTTCCTGTCCCTCAATCTTTTCTTTCATTTTGCTGCATCTCTGTTACAAATGGGGCTTATGCTAGGAACATACTGTAGTGTCAAGTAGGGACAGACCGATACCCCATGAAACATCTTTCTGTGGGCTTATGCTCTCTCTACACAAAAAGGGTCCTAAGAATGTACCTGTTTCCAAAGACTTAAAATATAAACAATGTTTCAGTCTTAATGGTTTTGTCCTTCCCTCCTTTCTTTCACTTCTACTTTTCCAGTTCTCTTTTTTTTTCCCCCCTTCCTACTCATGTTACTTCTGGGTTCTCAGGCACCCTCCCACTCTCACTTCTGTCCTCATTGCTGCATCCCTCTTCAATGTTTCTTACAGGTTAACAGTCTCTTCCTCCTGGCAAAGATCTACTGGGCTGTTCGGTAACTCCTGTTCCTGGAAGCGTCACTGCCCATACTTCCCTCCCTTCATTCTGCACTGTTGTCTACGCCCATTCTGTGATTAGTCTTTTCTCTGAAGTAACTGATCTTTTACAGCATCTGCCTGCATTGCTAGTGCTACGCCCCTTGCAGCAGCTCTACTGCTTTTCAGCATGGCTGAAAAACAAAGTGCGTAACCTCAGAGATGACGAGAATAGCAACACAGCTACCAGAATCAAGAAGCAGGCCTATTTCCTTTGAACAGACGTTCTTACCACTGGAAAAGTCTAGTCTAAAACAGTTTTGTCAACCCTCTTTGCAATTCATACACGTTATGAGCAAGCTGAGGTTTAAGAACAAATGCAACAAATTTATACCTTCATACCACCTACCAAAAAGGGGGGAAAAAAATTACAAAGGGAATGACTTTGCCTCTTCTTTGGTGCAATCATAGCCAGCTAGCCCCACTATTGAGTACTGCACACACAACCCTTATACCGACATACCTAGAATATTAAGTTGCAGATTTAATTGCCTTTGAGAAACAGCCTATGACTGTACAATTACAAACACATTCTTTCTTGGATATGTTGACTTTTATACCAGCGTAAGCTATGGATATGCCTGGGGCTAAACCTTTCCCACACTGGCCCAATACTGTAACCAGAATACAGCTTTGGGTTTCCCCCAAGTTCTGAATGCTTACTTCTGCAACCCTGGGAAAACATCTGGATGTGGACTGCATGCTCATACAGGTGAAAAGAAGCCACGTACACTGCCTGGAATTTGGGTGTGAGTCAGTGATGCAATTAACACAAGATAGAGTGAGTCAATGAGCAGAGTACTGGCTATACATCCCACTTGTTGGCCAACAGCAAATGAGATGAGTGAAGTGGTACAGGGCAAAAACGACTCAAGGAATATGCCTTTTGCATGGCACATGCTTAAAGGTGTACAGCTTAATGCAGTCAAAATGAGATTACACTATGAAATAAATGTGTACTTTAGCAACGAGCTCAAGCATGGTGGATCTAGAATCCATTCTGACGTCAAAAATCAAATGAAAAAGTGCCTTGCCTTTTTCTTATGAGCACTGAAGTCTAGCCCAGCAGACTTCTTGAGTGGTGGTTCTCTTTTTAACTGTAAATTGATGTTGGCAGGTATTTCTAGTTCTATACATAAATTTTCCCCACGTGATTTCTCCTCTCTCGGTTGTTCTGGGGTACCTAAGGATATGAGGATTGAGTTGTTCTACTGTTCATCAGTTCCTTTTAAATATCTTTAGTTGTCCTGCAATAGATGCGACAATCGGAGTACCTCCCTCCTGCCCTACAGCTGTTCACAATTCAATAAAATAAAATAAAGGGCAAACTATTACAGGACAGTTTAAGGCATACAATAATACACATTGCTTTTCTTGATGCTACTGAGGAACAGCAACAGAAATGCCAAGAGTATTACCTTGCAAATTATGGTCTGGAATCGTAGTAAAGGGTGTAGTACTGCCAGAGTTGTTTGTCTTTTCATTTCCTAGGTAAAAAACAAGAAGAATAAGATAGTTTTAGGTGCTTTATTACTAAGAAGCAAAAAAAAAAGTTAGTACAGCATCTGTCACTTGCTTTGGGCATATAAATGACTAAACTACCATGGACAAGAGTCAGGTATAATGACGATACAAAAGCACGGTACCACAACAGCCTGCTCTTAGCACATTAAGAGCGACAACATTTGCACTACCCAACCATCAAATGAACTGGAACTCTGTCCCATCCTCAGTTTTATCTTCCCCATCATCACCTTCCCAAGTTCTCTTCTTCCTTAAGATGAAAGGAGACTGAAACAAGTAGGAGGTAGAAAATCAGGCACCTTCCTTCAGTAATAACGTACGACCTGCATCACCTACAGCAGAAGGAAAAGAACTCCTCACATAAATCTTTTCCTATCAAGTCTGCAAGGCCTTTGCAGGCACATGAGCGCTTGCTGTGCTCATGGACACCACGGTAAGACAATAAGATCCACTAAGAAGTTGCATTGGTCAGTTTGGGACTAACAACATGTTAATGCATCCACTGGGCACCTGGTAGGTGGGGAGTGGGATAGAGAAGTATCACACCTCTGGTGAAATATCATCATACCCTAAAGACTAATTGAGCCCTGATTACTCTGTCCTCAGGCTTGGTCTACAAACAAGTGGTAAAATTTAAAGATAAACCACACAGAATGAAAAGTCTGGCATTCACATACGTGCAAGAGGATCAGTTGTGGATTCTGTCTTTGCCAAGCAGAGTTTAGTTTTGATCACTTATAACAATATTCTGCTAAAGGCAAGCAAATAGCCTGCACTAAGTATCACAGAAATAGGGCATTTTCTTAGTAGTTACAAAACCTTAGTGAAGATCTCAGAACGGTAAAGTTTGCAAATACAAATGACAAACCACTCATTGTATTTTAACCCCTGCAATACCAAGATTGAGGGCAGCACTGCGAGATATGTTAGACTGTTTAATTAGGGATCTGAAGGAAAACAAACAAACAAAAAAAGGAGGATGGGACACAGCTAAACTAAGCTTCCCCAGGAAGGGGAAAGGACCCAATCCTGCAGAAACTGGTGTACATCAGAGCTAGTCCCCCGCATTTAACAATGACCTGATTGAGGAAGCTAAGCCAACAGAAAACTGACATTACCCCCCTCCCCAATAGCACACAATGGTTTTTGCGGGCTCAACCAGCAGAATGGGCTCCCTGTAGGATCAGATGAAAGAGAGGGGCAGGAACCAGAGGTGGAAGGGAAGACAGGACTGTATTAGTCCTAGTTCAGATCAGCTTGGACTGCACACCTTGAAAGACGTCAAGTACCTTATCCAGCTTAAAAGATACAACTTTTTTTTTTCTTCCTCAAAAAACCCCCAAACATTGATGAGTTTCTTCATTTGGATCACAAGCAGTTGCTCCAGAATACAAACATATCTTAACATGGGGTACTGCATAAGCATATGCCACATGGGAACACATGGCAGTGAATGGGACAGGTGAGAAAAAGAAAATCTTAAAATGACACTATTCCCAAACTGTTCTCTGTCCTCAGACTGTGGTTGTGGATTTGCATCCATGTGTATCACTGCAGGGACAGCACGATTCTTCAACCAGGGAGGCAGGAAGGACTCCTGGGTTAAGGCAAAGGGAAAAGCACACTTTTATGCGGCGATGGCTCTGACAACAAGTGGAGACTCATTCAAGACCACAGACTGCACAGTGCAACCGGCCCAAAGCGAAACAGTGAGGGTTTCTGGCCTTCTCCAGGGAGCAGAAGTGCAAGGGTTAGAAGTCTGCACTGACGCAGGTGTACACGTGAAGGCCTGAGTACAGAAAGGGGAGAGAAAGCCAGCAGCCAGCTGCAGCGTGGAAGGTCCTGCACACGAGCAGAGGTAAAGTTCTTTGGGCCACAGTATTAGTTGCAATATTGGGCCTACAAATCTTGAGCAGAGAAACTCTGTGCTGATGCTTGTCCCCACCGTGATCCAGCGGAGAGAGGGGAAGGAAAAAAAAAACCAAACCCCAAAGGATCTCCGTGTTCATTTTTCATGATGAACAACAACCGAACCAAGGAAATACCCAACTTAAAACAATGCACTGAAGCACCACATACTGGAAAAGGACAGGGAAAGAGGAATCAACAACATTTTTGTCACACAACTCTTGTTTTCCTCCATTTAAGGTCAGGCGCAGATGCAGCTAAAAACATAACTGCTTGTGGCTGGCCAGGGTGTATCTGAAGGCAAGCGTGTTTCCTGTGAAACACTACGGCACAGTTTGGTACGCCGAGCGCTTCCAGGGCCTCTCGCGGTTTTGTTGCTCTAGTGCATAAGAAGTCATGAGTTGGAGACAATCTGAATAAGCAAACTTTCAAACGGGCAAAATCAGGCCAGTTCCTCCAGCTTTATAGCTGGAATTCGGCTTTCAGAAGTAGCATTCAGACACAGGAGGTGAAGATCCATGTTTGTGCTAAACACATAGATAGATGCAGGGTCAGTGATAGGGATAGCTCCAATACTTGTTGAAAACAAACAGGACAAGACTTTAAATGGACTTGATTTTGCCAGATCCTGCAAAAATCAACACAGTGGATAACACCCATGAACCTTTAACATTTGGAATCTGTAGTCTCCAGCTCAGTCACGTACCAAATTACTACTCTCTGTAGATGAAGCCTGGCAGAAGAACCATACACTGATGAGTGGCACTACTCATTCAATTCCCTGCACGTGAGAAAGGTCAGTTTGCCCACTCCTGCATTCACATTTAAGATAAACACACTTCTAAGGACTTGCAGGCTTTATGTCTAGTCTAACTAAACCTCATGCTGTAGAAAGATGTTGGTATATAAAGTCACATTTTTACTAAGCACAATTTTACACATTCATTTCAAAAATCATATATAAAATTCTGTCTGGGCATCTTCTCTTTTCAAGTTTGATGCATAGCAGGTAAGTAGGAGAGTTTTATGCCCAAGCCATTCCACTTTTGTTGGTTTAAAAACCAAAAAGTACAGAGGCACTGACAATGCACAGTGCATCAGAAAGATCTCTGACTTGAACAGTAACCTCTAAGCAATCCAAATGAGTAACAGTTGAGGTGCTGGAATGGTTAAAGCAGAGATGTTAGAGCAGCAACATGAATATAACCATCCCCTAGGTAGTCTCCATCAGGATACTCGTTCTTCTCAGTTGAAATGGATGAAATTCAAATTCTGGAGATTAAAACAAAAACAAGCCCTGACCCGAAATCTATTGTAACATCTGCCAGGTAATTTTGACAAAATATCAATTCAAATCCCTGCTATCTGGAAACTTTATACTTCTTTTCCCTTGACTCAACAAGGTCTTTTCGCACCTATTTTTGAAGTGGCGTTCTTCACCCACAAAGAAGGTAGGTCATCCTGTGACAGAGGTCAGGTAGGATTATCTCAGCCACTTCTCGGACAGGTCCTCATGCCTTAACATTGTGAAATTACCTCCCAGTCTTGCAAAGGAAAGCGTACACACCATTGCATTGATGCTTAAGGAAACAACACGGACCCAAGTAACCAATTCTCAACCCTGGTCAATTTGAGACTGAAAAACTACACCACCTTTTGCTGTCACCTAAGAATCTAAGAGAAATACGAAGATACACTGAAATCAAAATGCCATGCCTATTTTCAGGTCTGGAGGCTGCTGCTGATGATGATTTTTTGTACTGCGAATAGTTTTGTATACAGGTAAGCTCTTGGAAGATGTTGCTAGCTCTCTTTTCTGAACAGACCAGGAAGGAGGTGCGGGCAGCTTCCTGCCAGGAAGTGTGATTCTCCTTACTCACTCAGATATCAGGAAGCCAGCTGGATTCTACATAATAATGGGAAGGATTTTTCCTAAACCATAACTATTTGGTGATGTTTCTTCCACTGACTTGACCGACACATAGAAATAAACTTTCCAGCAAAGAACAGCATTATATTGAAATAACCAGCCTGCCCAAAAATCTTAACTGGAGCGAGGACAAATCTATTGCCACTTTCACTTTTTGCAAATCATAGTATTTGATGGGTTTCACACCTTCTCCTGTAGTGTTCATTAGTGAATCACAAACGTTTGCTGAAACCAACACAAATCTCAGCGGTAGTTTCTGGAAGTTTCTGAGTAACTGGGCAGAAAAAAAAGATACTTCAATAGATACGTTTGACTGAGCCTTAAAAGGGCACAACATATTATAAATGGGCTCTAGACAACAAATTCACATATAGAGGAAGGACTACATTTGACTGTCAAAAGTTAGGTGAGATCATCCCTGCCCCAGGAGACAGCACTGACAGTACACTGAGTTAAACCAGCACACACACTCAGGAAGCAGCATGATAAAATACAAATCAGGCCAATCTTGTATCAAATGAAATGACAGACATTGTTAAATGGAGGCCACAAGATCTTAGTAAAGCAGTAAACAGGTTACTGGTAAACTTCTTCAAAAAAAGCTTGGTTTTTGTGGACAGGCAATTATAAAGCTGTTTACATTCCTCATTTTACTTTTTTTGTATCAGTTTATATTATAGCTTCACCAGATTAAACAACAGCATATTAACACTGCCGGACTGACTGATGTTTCTCAACATTATTTATGGCAGGTTAATTTTGCTACCTATCTTTCAGCTTCTTTACTTTGGAAAACTGTGGGGCACTGTATGGGGCATTTCAGTCTTCTGAAAAGGCAACCCTGGCAGCTCAGACTTTGGTATCTTTCATTTTATTTGAGTGCATGTTGACGATTATCCCCTGAATCTGGTCTTCTACCACCTGAGTTAAAGCACAAGAAAACAGGAGGCTGTGCGTTTACTAGAATCGGCCATTAAAAAGAAGCATTGCTGCAAGCGCCTGACAGAAACGCGACAAAACACACCATGCGTCCTAACAGCAAAGCCACGATGACCCCAAAGGTATTAAAATCCCCTGGCCACAATTACAGCACGCCTCAGAGAACAGCATCAGGAAGGGTAAGGAAAGCGTTTCCTTCCAGTCTAGCCCTGTCTGGGGCACCGCGGCTTCCCCGGCTCCTCCATGACCCACGCGGCCGGACACCCACCACGGGAAGGCCCTGGCCCCACGCCCCGGGACACCGGCG
>NW_009215750.1:0-399 GCF_000690835.1 Fulmarus glacialis
ATAATAATAATAATAGTAATAGAGTCAGATGTATTTCCTGTCTAGCCCATACTAATGAATTGGATTTGGAGTGTGTGGGATTCCCATCTCGCTCGTGATAATGCACCATTTAATAAGGAATCCCCTGGAAATGACAGACTATCTAAGGAGTGAACTGCTATCTGCTGTGATTAGTGGGGAAGAATTTGACCCATAAAATATGACTATCACCTGCTTAAGATTATTTAGAATGGAATAGAATAGAGTAGAATAGACTATTTCAGTTGGAAGGGACCTACAATGATCATCTAGTCCAACTGCCTGACCAGTTTAGGACTGACCAAAAGTTAAAGCGTGTTGTTAAGGACATTGTCCAAATGCCTCTTAAACACTGACAGGCTTGGGGCATTGACCACCTCT
>NW_009215750.1:600-806 GCF_000690835.1 Fulmarus glacialis
ACCAAGACAAGCCCAAAGTCCTTAGCCACTCCTCACAGGACATTCCTTCCAGCCCTTTCACCAGCTTTGTTGCCTTCCTCTGGACGCATTCTAGGACCTTTACATCCTTCTTAAATTGTGGGGCCCAGAACTGCACACAGTATTCAAGCTGAGGCCGCACCAATGCTGAATACAGCCGGATAATCACCTTTTTTGACCAGCTGGTT
>NW_009215751.1:0-7745 GCF_000690835.1 Fulmarus glacialis
CGGGCACTTCTCCCGGGCGCCGGGTGCCGGAGGAGGGGGACTGAGGGCTCGCCGTGCTGAAGTGCTCGGTTCGTGCTAAATTAGGAGACACTGACGGACCGGAGGTGGGATCAGTTTTTCCGTTAATACAGCCCTTGTCTTGTGCCTTGGCCGTGATGAAGGATTTTGTCAGGGTGAAGTCGGTCCTATTTGTGGTCTCGATCTCAGCGCAACTTTAATTCAAAGCAATATGAAAGAGATTTCTGTGTGCCCGAGTTGGTATGCTGGGCGCGGTGAAGGCTGTCAGGCTTTCTGGTGCTTTTTTTGCCTATTTGAAATGTCTTTGTCAGTGTATCAGATTCCAAGCCCTGCATTTGGATCTATGCTTATTAAAACAAAATAGAAGCCTGTTTTCTTCCTGCTGCTGTGGTTGTCTTTTACTGGTTTTTCTATATGCCAGTGGACCCTGTGTATTGCAGTTCTGGTATGAGACTGGTCCAGGTTTATTTGACCACAGATGCTCCTAAAAGACTCTAACTGTGTAGTCAGCCGACAACAAATGAGATGAAACTATTTATATGAAAATTTTAAAAGAAAGAAATGTGCTGTACTTCTCTGGGTCTTGCATTTATTGATTTTTTTTTTTTTTTTTTTTTAAGAGGACAAAAGCCCCAGGAAGAAAAAAGTGGCAATATATTCTTGAGAAAGAAGCTTAGTTTATTAAGTAAAATCAATTATAATTGCTTTCCCTCAAACTAAGATTCCTGCCCTTTTGGTACTTCTGAGGAAATTGTTCTGGATCACCTCAAACCAAATTGTCAAAGTATTACAGATGAAGAAGCCCACTGAAGGTTGAGGCTGAGATAATAAGGTGTCCGAGGGAATTTACTTGCTGCATTATGCAACAATTTGTATTTTGAACTTTGTGTAAATAGATTTGCGAGAGGAGGGCAGGCATAATAGCTTTTCATATGAGCTTATATTTTGAGAATTTAAACTGCTGAAGATACTGCTGTGATAATTAAAACATGCAGAGATCTTAGAGGCACCGTGGTTTACTGGGGGGCAGGAGTATCCTTCTACATTAAGACTAAATATTTAAGGAAAGTCAACGGGTTATAACAGGCTTAACTTTGTAAAGGTATGGATGGGTGCACTATTGCTGGTTTCAGTGTGACCTCTGACAAGGTCCATCAGCAGGTCCTGGCTCAGTGGGCTCTGTTATTATTTATTTGTCAATACGCACTTAAGACTGCAGATCAGAAGTGACAGAAAACCTCATGACCTTAGTAGAAAAGATCCTCTCTCACTGCAGAATTAGACCATATTCTCCATTTGACCCTCCGGTTTTCCTCTTTTGTTGGCAACAGAATGCTTTTAAATTGTAGAGTAAAGTTCTCCGGGCCTGAGGGAATATTTTGTGGTGTTTGGAAAGTGTGGCTAGGTTTGAAGGTATTCAAGCTGTGTGGAAATATGGCTATACTACTGTCTGGTATAATCCTCTTTTATTTTGTGTGGAGGCTTTTACTAGAGTCTGTTCAACTAGAAATGCACTTACTCACCTTGGAAGGAATTGGCCATGCTTGAATACTTCGTCCTCTTTCTGGTTTTGCCTCCACTGAATTATTTACTGCTTGAGTTTGTGCTACTGGGTCCTGATTTTTCACTGTGAAGTATGTGGCAGGAAGAGGGAGAGAGGGAAATCCGGAACGTTAAGGAGGAACCATGGTGACTTCACTGCTACTTGTGTATGTATTCGGTTGTCAGTCCATATGTATCTAGGTTGTAGGGTTATTCCAAAGTCCTTAGATTTCGTAATTTCATTGTGGCATGCCAATTAAATCATGATTCCTGCGTCACTTCTCTGAGGTCACTTATATTTTCAGTGGCGAAGTTGGCTAAAGCTGATTATTCCATAATTGAAAAAAACCTTTGTTCTCCTTGTTGCAAGGGAAGCCCAGCTCAAAACCCAATGTTTTGTTCACAAAGAGGAGGATTTGGAAAACCACTTGGCTTTCTTGCTAATAGCTAAAAATAGGCACCTTCAGTGGGAATGTATTCCGGTGCAGCATTTGAGCAGGATTTGTATATGTCATTGTGTGTGTGTGTGTGATGTGTATAGCTGTCTATCTGTGTGTGTGCTCACGCGCACATTCATATTTCGCTGGGGCAATGTGCATATACAGTGTCTTTTACACTGTATCCCCAGGTATGTGAAAATGTGGCATCGAAGAGCTAAACTGCTGCTTTTTCTGTCTATAAGGTTGTTTTTGAAGCCCCTGGGCTTTTAGCGCTTGAACAACGAACATCTTGTCTGATAGAAAGAGGAAGGAAGCCAATTGTCTGGTACTCCTAGTCTTTTAAAATTGAGGAGGGTTTTTTTAATGATCCTTTGAGGTTAATCTCTGTAATATATCTACAGTACTCATCTTTATGAAATAGAAGTACATTGTTTATAACAGTCAATCTCAGTGTAATCTCAGGTAACTCTAAACAGCATAGATGAGAGAATTTGTGACCTGGTGGTAGTTCGATGAATTTCTCCTGTGAAAATGAGTTTTCTTTTTATCTACTGGAACATCACTTTAGTAACAGTGCAGCATTGTGTTACTGACCACTAAGGTTCTACTGCCAAAAATTATTTACTTTTCAAGACCTTAATTATATGAAATCAAGAAGTCAGAAGTGCATTGCCTTCCTCTCATTCCAGGATTTCAGAGTACACTGGAAAGCACAGAAGGGGTTTTCAGGTATAGTCCTTTTCTCAAAAGCCGTTTGAGAAGATTGGGCAGTGCAGAAAGTCTGTGGTAAAACTATGTGAATGCATGCCCAGATTTCTTGGATTCCCACTCCTGTCATAAAACCACATTGTGTAAGTGGTTATGTTCTTGTTTGCCAAACATGAAATTTAGTTACAAAGTTAGGAATTAGACTTGGTGACAACTACAGATTTTTTTGTCTTCCAGCTAAGCATCAAATGAGTAACCTGCCTGGGTCTGATAAGCACAAGTTGCAGTTCTGGGTGCCTCTTTCCTCTGGAGTAAGCGTTTAGGAATTGCAACTTACCTTTTAATCTTTATTTTGTCATTTTAAAGCTAGTACTTATGTAATCAGAAGATCTAAATTTAACAAATCTAATTACTTTGGAACATGTATTAATATTTATTACCAAACAGATGTTGTTAGAAGGTGTATTATCATTCACCAGTACGTAATGAAAAGCACTCTTAAATCTTCTTCTGTGGAAGAAGTCTCTATTCTCCTACTCTGCACCTGTCAGCTCCTGTTTCAGGGGTTAATTTGACACTCCAAGTGTGCATCGTTATGCTTCCACGGTGTGACTGCATATTTTATTCCTAATATACAAGTATGTGTAAGTGAAAGAGAGAATGTGGGAATGATAAAGACTAGAGCAAGACCAGAGAAACCTAAAACTAATGTGGATGTATGCTATGTATAAAGCAATTAAAATGGTGCCACTTAAAACTTCTTTTTATTTATAGCTCCTTAAGAGACTTTTTCTTGAAAGTACCGAGAGACTACTTGCTGTGGTGCTTGCCAAAGCAAGCTTATAATTATAGCAGCACTTGATGGACTTTGTGGGTAGTTGGGATTTCAGTCACTCAGGCTGCATCTCAGGAGGCATCTGGTCTGGAATTGTTCTTCTGGGAACGTGCTTTTGGATGAACAGGAGTGACACTTCTCAGAGACATTTTGCACAAATAACTCTTGCTGCAAACCATTATTTTGGAGTGAATGCTAAACAGTAAAAATGTTGCTAAGCTAGTACTAGCTTCTGTTTTAATTTTATCCAGCATTTTTCTTCCTTTTTTAAAAGTGGGATGAAATGAAGCTGCAGTTGATGAAAGTAGTAGAGTCTCAATTCCCAAAACAGTTGCTGCTTGAGAAAAATTATTCAAATTATTTCTGTTAAAGAAACTCACTTTTTAAGCATCTTAAGTTTTGAAGTGCTGCATAAACCATGATTTTTGTCTTTAATAACCTCTGTGTGTCCATGGCTTCATTTTCTTGCAGTGCACATAATTTGGTTTGAGTAGTCTACTCAGTGGTGAGCAATCCTTCTGCCATTAAAATCCTTTTATAAGCAGCTCAGTATCGTTGCCTCATTTGTCCCATGCACAATTCATAGTGAGAGCTTAGCAGTTAAAAAAAAAAAAAAAAAGTGTATGTTCTTTTTAATATTGTCCTGTCTCATTATGTCTCGTGATTCTGACCGGTATTTCTCATCAGTTTTCAGATTAATGTTTCCTGCCTGTTGAAGTGCTCATGACCTCAATAGTCTTGTTAGCAATTCTGCTAGAGTCGCATGCTGTTTGCTTCTTTCTCTTAATAACTTTTTTCACTGCACTTCCAGTAGGCAGGTGCACATCTGATGCAGTAGCAGTTCCCTGCTGGTACACATTTTTGTTGCACAACACATCTGACAACAAAATAACTTCCATTGGATTTATTCCTTGCTTGGCTGTTGTCTTGGGCTTGTGGAAAGCTGTGAATGGATGCTGAAAGCATGCTTTGTGCAGCATTGATAATCTTAATAGACTGGTCATGCTGTACTGTATCTTTGACCCTTGCATGATTTTGCAGCTGGTTTTTTTTATGTTTTAAGTTAGTCAACATTTTTTGAAAGTTATTCTGTAGGGCTTTTTAGGCTAACTTCACAGTGTTTGCTTTTCGGATTCCTTGAATTAACTTCTAAACGCAGTGGAACAGTTGCAGAAAAGTTTATTACGCGGACCTTAACGTCAGCGCCAGGAATTATTCTGGTTTGTAAAATCGCAACTGTATTCAAGTTGCATTGCTTTGGGATTACATTTGTTCTATTTGTTGTGAAATAGAATTTACTCATTCCACAGACTGCAAGCTTTTTTCAGTGACACGAAGCATTTAAATGTCCTGAACAGGTGGATGGGTCTTCACCAGCTCCTCCTTAAGTTTCATTAAATGTCATTCCTAAGTTTACCTTGTATTTGAGGAACTGGTTCTTCTCATAGTTTTGAGTAAGATTCGATTTGAGTTTCTTATCTCTTCAGCTGTCCATTTTTTAAAGAAATTTGACACGGGCTAATGCTGGAAGTGAAGACTTCGAGTGACACTTAAATTGATCATTAAATGTCAATCATGTTTTTTCTTCAACTTCTGTAGAAGAAATTTGCCCTTCTTAGAAGTGCTGTAATATGGAAGAAGTTGAGTCATTAAGTCTTGTGTAATTTCAAGCACTGTAACTTAAAGTGCCATTACGAATACCTTAACTTTTTTCAGTTTTAAACCAAGTATTTTTAAGACTTTCACTTAAGTTCAGACTAGTCCATAATTATTAGATATCGGATGCCAAGGGCAGGAAAGGATGTCACTGCGTTAGGTGTAGCTAGGTCATAATATTGATTTTTTTCATATTTTTACAAGTCAGGTACATCATGTCATGCTGGTATTTATTCATCTTTACACATTTGAAATGATCTAAAAGTAAGTCATTGTAGAAAGTTAGGCATTTGCTTCCGCCCTCCCTAGTCCTGTCAGGAGACATTATGACGTTGAGAGTTGTTTAAAAGTAGCGTTTAAAAACACCACAAAAGCCTCATCTGACTTAAGGAAGCTTTTTTGGTTATTCTGTCTGTTTACCTGGAGTTCTTCCTTCTCTTTAATATATATGATTTCAGTAAAAGGTTCCTTTTCCTGGGATTTGTGCTCTTGAAAGGTTTATAGGTTTGTGTCCACTGGCTTTTTTCTCTCTAGAGGAAATGTACGTGTTCTTCATCCTGAAGAAGGATCAAAGTTCACTCATAAAACTGGTCTTCCCAGACTGACTGCACAATTGCTTTGGAATGAGAATATCAGCCTTACAAGCAGTGAAAATACAATTGCCAGATCAAATTGAAGTCGCTTGAAGGAGGTGGTTTGCTCATTAAAATGGTGAAAGAGGAGAGGCATCAGAAACCATGAATCTTTTTGCACGCAATCTTCTTTGGCTGGCGGTTCAGAAGACAGCTAGTTACAAAACTTGTGGTGATGGCAGGTGATTTGGTAAGAAGCTGGATGCCAGTAATTAAGCTGTTAAATCGTGTGTATTTTAGTTCCTTTCATAATTATTAGAAAAAATGCAAAATAGGGGGACTTAGGCTTCCTGAAAGCAACATTCTTAACAGCATTGGATCATATGAGAAGAAACAAATGGAAGCAACCAGTTTAAATTGTTTTGCATCGGATTCAAAAGTGAGAAGAGAGGATTTTCTTTTTATTCTTGGAAAGGATTCAAGTTGAACACAGGCATAGGGCTGGAAGCTTGTTTAGGCTTGATGTGAGAATCTCAAGAAGACAAAACAGTATCGCAAGTACAGTTTCTCCGATTTTCACAATTTGGAATAGAATTTTATTTTGATTGATGTAGAATTTAGGACTCGCCATTATCCTTGACTTGATTTTTTTAAAGTGGTTTAGCAAGAACAAGGTGAGAGAGAGTAAAACTTTGGTATTTGAAGAGCAATATCTGGGGACAAAGATGTGTTTAAGTAACATTGGACCAATTTTGAATTTAGCAGATTAAAGCAATGTTTTCAAAGACACTGTTGCTATGCTTGGAAAATATTTTTACCTGATACACCCGGATGTGTGCTTAGGCTGCCAAGAACACCTGAATTCTGATCATGTCCTTTTCTGAGGCTTTTAAATAGCTCATTTGAGGTTCCCCTTTTCCTGCTTCTGAGGTGTGGCTCTCCTATATCCACCCACGAGTGTAAAAGGAAGAAAGCACGGTATTCTTTGTATTTGCACTGAATTCAGTGCAACTGTCGGTAAATAAGATCTGTTATAGCTAAATGGGGATGATGTGGGCTAGAAGGGGCATATTAATGTAGGAAGTCACAAAAAGTGTACCAAACGTTTTACTGATTTTGAAGGCAGCTTAATAGAATCAGTCTGTTGTGCCATGGGAAGACTTATCCCACTTGTTGATTCAGACTGAAAATCTGAGATCAGATTCCTTGCCTTTTTTTTTTTCCCTTTTCATGTCTGAATATTTTAACGAATCTAATGTGACATCCAGGGCAGACTTCCCCAAACACTCAGCTTTTCCAAAGCTCATGAAGACTGTCTTGATAAAATCGCGTGCATGGGTGTGTATGAGCAAACTCGGAATCTTGCCGAATCTTGGTTTTCTGAGAACTGTCATTTGTTCTTTAGGAACAATGTCTTCAGGCTAGGATATGTTGAGCAGAAGGATTAAACTGAAAAACAAGCTTTTGGCATTAATCCAGGATTGATTTAACATAGTTGAGGAAGAATATTCTGGAGAAGGAACCGTAATGACGCAGTCCTTGGTTTTTTACATTTTAATAAGATAAGAGATGACATTCTTCTGCAGTCTCATTGCATCTTACTGCTGGGATTCAAAGGTGTTTTTAGGAGCAACTGTTGCTTTATCAGTGTTCATCATGGGGGAATGGTAAGGGTGGTGTGTGAGGTGGAGATGAATAAGCATCAACATTAAGTAATGAGTAAAAGTTCTTACAAAGCACCTTCAGGTAGCAGAGCATGAATGTGAAAATCTGATCTCACAAAGCTGTGACAGCCAACAGGTCAGACCTCACATAGATTTGTGACAAGAATTAGAAGAAACTGGAGTGACATAAACTGCACACCTCTGCCACTTAGCAGAAATGTCTAAGTGAGCGCCCAGAGACTGGTTTCTATGCAGTAACCGCTGCTGCGCCACTGAGGTGAAACCTGCCTTTTGCCGGCGGGTCAGCACA
>NW_009215751.1:7776-19723 GCF_000690835.1 Fulmarus glacialis
TGTTCTGATGGGGCAAAAGCCGTTCTGCCTGCAGGAGCCTTCACGGGCACCTCTGCCCCTGCTCGAAGGAGAGGGGGGTTCTTAGGAGTCCGTGCCCGCATCACAAACTCTTCAAGTAATTATCATTTCCAGCTTGGAGAAGAAAACTGTTTAATGAGCTCTCTGGTGCATGTGGAAAAAAATGTGCAGGAAAGTGACTTCAGGTCAGTATTAATTCCTGTTCAGAAAGCGATTCATTCACAGGTGCTCGTAGCTGAAAGAAGAGATCCTTATTCTCAGGGCAATTCCTCTGAAGGTCTTTCCCCCATGAGCTTTAACAGCTGTCGTTTTAGATGGTTTCAACGTGCTGTTTGCAGCATAGACCTTCTTACTCCTTCTAGATGATACGCTAGTAAAATAGTATATTAGTAGAGCGGTAAAAATACAGTTTGTGAGAAAGGATTTTGTGTAGCAGAAAAAAGAGATCATGGGAAAAGAGCACAATAGCTGAAGCTGACCGTACCCACCAAAACAGTCGACATTCCCACTGTTCATAAAAAGTCCAAAAGTATTGTTATTAGTTGCAGGTCCAATACCATAGTACTAATTTTTACAGAGAGCTTACTTTTGTTGTTTATGTAGAAGTTTTGAAATTCTCATATTATCTAAATAACAGTTAGTCTTGCTTAATATTTTCACAGTCATTTCATACACTTTTTCTTTTTTCCCCTCCAGGCCCAAAACGTTCAACACAGCAAGGACATGACTCTTGCCAGCAACCGCAGTCTGGCAGAAGGCAATCTTTTGTACCAGCCAAAGTTGGAGTCGTTGAAATCAAATTTGACTGAAAAATATCAAGAGCTGCAAGTTCTTTTTGAAGCATACCAGATAAAAAAAACAAAATTAGGTAACATTTTCTGTTGACGATTGTGATTTGCTGTTTTCTAAGGGAATGTAAATCTGTTGCACGTTTTTTTGTTGTTGTTTTTGGTGCCTCGTTTTTAGCTGAGTGAATCAGGGTACAAAATGAAATGTCATTCTCGTGTAGTTCTGAAACAAATCATGCTTCTAATGATTTATTAAGTATCTGTTACACCTGGTAATAGATACTGTAGAGACTTTCTGTTACTGTGTGGTTACCTACCTATTACTGACCTACTGTTCTCTAAATGATCAAATTTGTTTATCTTGCTAAAAAGCAGAACATTATTTGAATTTTCAATGATGAATCATAAATCAAATGGAATATTGCATTTAACTTTCTCATTTCATACTGAATTATGAAGTATTGTATATCTGCACTTGCTGAAGTGCTTTGTCTTTCAATATTATAAGTATATCATTGTAATTAACTTTCAACTTTTAGCACTCTGACAATATCCCTAAACTATTTAATATATTTTCTTACTGTAGATCATCCTGTCTAGAACAATGGAGTATGCTAGTTGTACATACATGCCTTAGAAATTTTTGTGCTTGCTGAGGCTGTATTGCTTCAGTTAGAAGTCACTTAGAGCCAGCTGTCATTTACTGTTCTTTTTGTGCCATTACAGACAGACAATCCAGTAATGCTTCGCTGGAGACACTGCTAGCGCTGCTTCAGGCAGAGGGGGCTAAGATTGAGGAAGACACAGAGGTAATGACAGTACACTTCAATTCTGCCGCTTGTACCCATTACTGAAGACTTTGAGTGTATAGCTGCAGTATAGTGTTGAACGTGTAATGGACTAAAGGGGTATTTTTAAGAATATGGTCTGGTCTTTGCTTTGAACTTCAATGAACAGTCATTTGGCTGCAGCAAGAATTTTTTTTTTCTGAGTAATTTTTTTACTCTTAACATCTTTGAAGTTTAAGAGAACTCCTTCTCAGAAAAGAAAGCCAAACCCTCTTAGTTCCTTGGCATCGTCTTAAAACCCATAGCATATAAATGTGAAAAATTTTTTTTAATGGTGTTTACCTCGTATATGTATTAATCCATTACAATGTCAATTAATAACCTAATGAAAAACTGTGCCTGCACTGTTTTTTCTCCAGCATTTCTGGTGAAATATTTCAGTATGATTTCAATGTATCTGTCTAGGTGCCAGTAGTCACCACTCGCTGTGATACAAGTGCTTGAAGGGTGGTCTGTTTTCAGAATAATGGAAGTATTTGGGTTTGTTTGCTGATTTGCCTGTAGGACATTGTCTGTAACTACATAGCATGTTAGCCTCAGGGGAAAAATCTGCTTATTGGCCGAGTTGTGATTACAAAAAGACATTCCCAGGACAAGTTGAACTTTGTGATTATATGTATGGTCACCTCTCTTAATTATTAAACATCATTTACCCAAAGCCACAAGTAAGTGTGAGTATTAAACCTGGCTTAGCAATAATCTGCCTGTCTGTACTGAGGCTTGCAGAGTTCTCCGAGTTTCTGTTGGCATCGCGTGCAGTACTGAGCTGTAATTCATCTTAGCTGGCAACCTGTTCCCATCTCTGATGATCAGGGGAACGTTCAGAGCTAGATTCAGATGTTCTTACTGCTGTTGCTTCAGTATAAATTTAAGCAAAAATGATACTTAACTCCCAGTGATTCTGAGTAATAACGAATTCAAAATTCTGCTCAGAATTTTTAGCATGCCAGTCATCTTCCATATGCAAGCTGGAAGATCACAGACAAAATGATGCTATTTTTAGGATATAAGCCATTTAGATTCTCTTGCAGTATGCCATTTTCTAAGAGATTGTTCCATATTTGACAGAATATGGCAGAAAAATTTCTTGATGGTGAAATACTGCTGGATTCCTTCATTGATGAGTACCAGAACAAGCGTAAACTGGCTCACCTGCGACGTGTAAAAATTGAGAAGCTCCAAGAAATGGTGCTGAAGGGACAGAGACTTCCGCAGGTTCAGCCACAGGCTCAGCCGAGAGCACCCGAGACAACACCAGCACCTCAAGATTCCTACACTTCGGATGCAAACACTCCTCCTTCACTTGTGCCCCGACGAATACCACCCCCTCCACCTTCTTCAGTCCCAGCAGGACGCTTTCCTACTCCGTTTACTGCAGCCATGAGTTCAGGACCAGCTCTTTCTTATCCAGGTGCTCCGTATCCTCCTCTCCCCCCTCGACCAGGAGTTCAGTCTGCAAGTCAAATGCCACAGCCAGGATACCCATCTCAGTTTGTACCACAGTATCCTCCAGCTCTTCCCCAAAGACCACCTCGCCTTCCACCGCATCCTGGCTTTATCCTCCAGTGAATATTTTGGTGCGCCTAACTTATGTATTGGTGCTTATATTTCCTTTTTCTCCCCATCAGAGACTTAATGTAGGCAATGGAAAGCCTCTGTTTTTTGCACAATGGAGTACAAAATCCGAGCTGTGGCACAGAGGTTTGCAATTGCGTTTGGTAAATGTGATTATTTTTGTTTTCAAGTATCAGTGACAACAAGGTTTTTCTAGGAAGGTGATAGGGTCTAAATTTTGTAAATCCATCAAATTGTGAAACAGCGTATAGTGGATTTCCTGACATTACAAATCGAATCATGCTCCGAATTCTTTAGTGATGGTAAATCAGCATCCTCTTCTGTTCTGATGTATTCCCATCGCAGCTGCATGTATGTGTGGCAAACTGGGAGCTATTTGTCTCTCTAAAGAATTCTCTATCGGTGCCAGTGTTTGGATAGTAACAACCATATCTGAATGCTGGGCAAAGAGTTGCAATGGACCGCATCAGCATCCGTTGTAGTGTGCCCAGACAACGGCATTTGTGGCCAGGTGCACAACATTTTCAGAGCTCACTGAGCTGAAACTCTTGTCAGAAAATGTTCTATGGTTTTTAGACAGTAAAAGTTACAAGAGTTTCATTTCTACATTTCAGTTGTTACTTAGACTTCTCATAATAAAAGTATACACTCCTCCCACTCCTAAATAGCTTGATATCCTGAAAGTCCTGGTCTCTTGAAATTAAACTAAACTGTTTGTAGAGCCAGTTTAGGGTTTTATAGAAACTTTACCAGGCATTTTTATTTCCTTGCCTATTAAGACTCTTTCTTACGTGTGTTTTTTTTTCCACACCTTGGATACAGAAGTGATTTTTTTACACAGGTGCTTAGCTTTTGATATCATGTGATTCCAGGAATCTAGGCAGGGTATTTTCTTAATCAAATACTGGGTTTTCACATCATGTAATTGCCCACTTGAAGCTCTGCAATTTCATTTTATCCCTCAAACTCAGTCTCTCGCTTGTCAGAACTGTGTTTAACTTTCCCATTTCCTTTAGTTTTGCAGTTTTTGGCATGTGTATGTATCTGGAATTTGCAGTTAACATTTCTTTGCAAGCAGGCAAAACAGAAAAGCTTTTTGAACTCCATGTGGCTGTTTGCATCTTACATAATCCATTCTTGACTTCTTATGCCACTGGAGGGGGAGGCTTTTTGGGGGAGCTCAGATTTCATTCTCAATGTGACTCTTGAAGGCTGAGGTGCAGACACGTGCTGGTATTTTAATCTAGCATTGGCGGAGGCAAATCTTAACGCTGTTGCTTGCGCACAATGTGTCCATAAATTCATTATCAATTTCTTACATCCACGAACAACTTTCAACTATTAATGGTAATTTAAGAAACTCACGGTCCAGAATCGGTCATAACCCCTGCATTATTTCAAAACATTTTCATATCATTAGCCTGGAATGCACTACATTGTTTGGAAGTCTGTAGTACAAACAGCATCAGTTAAAATAGAATATCTATTTTTTTTCTTTACGTAAGGCCCTTGACTGTCCCTTAATCATTTCCTCTGGAGTGTGGTGGTTGCTACCAAATACTAATCTCAAATTAGGCTCATAACAGGAAGCTCTCTATTCTGAAAATACGAGTATTTGGCTTGTTTTGCCTTCTGAACACAAAGGGCAGAAGGTTGGTCAGTGTTACTGGCATCTGAACCAATTCCCCAGTGTAAGTCTGGAAAGTTTCTATAGATGGGGGATTTTGTGAAGCAGTGTACATTGGATTTGTTTGCAAAGTGTGTTTTTTCTGTAATCTAGTGATGGTACAGGATGTGTTTTTTTTTAAAAATAGTGTAATATCTTTTCTTGGTATTATTTTTTCATTGAAGCTTTGTTTAAGCATGGTTAATTATGACTCGTTGCAAAGTAATTTTGCTGTGCTATTAGTGCTGGTATTTGGATGGCAACTGTTGTATCTGAATGCTAAACGTAAGTCTGCTGTAGAAATGATTTATGTCCTAGAAAGAATTAAAGTGGGTGGGGGCTACCAGGGTGGTGACTGAGTACAGAAATTCGTACTTTGAGCCTGCTACACAAAAACTCTAAAACAGTCTCAAATAGTTTTGCTAACATTGAATAAAAACAACCAGGTATATTTTACACTTATCAAGTGCCAACTTTTTTTCAGAGGGTTGAAAATCCTCAGAAGTGATGGAGGTGATAGATAAGTGTATTGTGAATTTGCACTGCATTTTATGTATCTAACTTTATTGGTGGTAGTAGTCCAAAAATGTTTTTACTACTTGTTAAATTTTCTGTCTTTTGGTAACTTTTGTGATAACATGACCTTTCAGGGATACTTTATCTAAAAACAAACTCTTGTGCAAACTAAATACAGACAAAGCTAATGCAATTTTTCTGTCTGAAAGCAAAACAATGCATTATTGCATATGCATGTGGCTGATGTGCCTTAGGATCACTACTTGTGATTGTAATACTAGGATATTAGCATTTTTATCATTTGAATGGCCATTGTGTAACTCTAATTTAAGGGCTCTTCAAGAGCACTTTCTTTTACAAAAAACCCTCATACTTCAGAAGAAACAAAGGCTGTATCTGCTATTTGTAAGCTTATAGTTGCCTTCATTGATGGATAAAAGTTTGAACATAGATAATATAACTAATGTGATGTTTCAGTTATAGCAATCTCGTAACTGAAATCCAGCTGCTCATGGAAAACGTTTTGCCATTAATTAATTGTGTGTGTGTGTGCGCACAAACTGTAAATATATACTTGACTGCTGGTAATGTTTAAGGGTAAAGGAGAAAGATGACTGTGGAGAACTGTTTAAATCCTTTCAGAAACAAATGTTACAGAACACTAACCTGAATGAGTTGGGCAAGAGATGTGTCAGTGCTTTTGACCTGTTGCCCTTCGACAGCTTCTCCTGTTCTGTTATAGCTAATAAATAAATTCTGCTATGGCTAGGATGTTTAGAATCATACTAATTTGCACTGTTTATAAGATAGTGAGATTAAAATGCCATAGGCAAGCTGAGACTTGAGAGGGGGTGGCTCAGTGTGCTTGCCAAAATATATATATTATTATGTTGTCTTGAGGATTTTTAATGTCTGCTGCAAATAGCATATACTTCCCCAAAGCAATTGGAGTGGAGAAATCTTTTAAATATGATGTGTCACATGGCTTTAGAGTGTTGGTAGCGTTGAAAATGCTCTCTTTGGATGGCATTACTTTTGCTAGTCTTTTGTAAGCAGTTTTGTAAGTTATGAGTAATTCAACTGTATGTGGTTAGGTTGTTTGATGGATGATCAGCATTGAGTGGTTCAAACTCAAGGATGAGTTTCACTGCACGTCACTGCTGTCTCCTAGAGGAAGCGAAGTCAGTTGTTCTAGCACAGCTGATCCACGCAGGTCACCTTTGTACCAGTGACCCTGGAGGGACTATATAGAATATAAGCTTTCACGTGATGCCAGGAGGCAGAGCCCTGGGCACAGTCTGGTCATGGGTAACGGTTACGTTTAATGCCCCAACTTCCACAACCTCAGTCTTGACCTCTTTCGGGACTTCTCTGCCCTCTCAAACTGGAATAACGACTTAGATACAGAGCTCAAATCGACAATTCCCTTAGCCTGAATATAGGCAACTTGGCAGACGTTGAGTTCTGAGGAGGTAGAGTTGTCCTGCACCTGAACAGTTCCTCTGTGTAATCCTGGATGGTCTCATAAAGGGGCAATTTTATATGCCTAGCAAGTTGTGAAACGTACAGTGGATTTGTTTGCATAATAAGTCTTTCTGTAATCTACTGTGGTCTGATTTTAAATAAAATAGCATATCTCTCTTGGTGTCATGTTCCTGTTGTGGCTTCATTTAATCACGGTGGAGTTATGTCAGTGTTTTTCAATATTAACGGTGGGTTTAATGTAGCAACAGTTGTAGGTGAATGTAGAACATAAATTTGCAAGAAAGTAACTTGAATTCTTCACAGTAAATCTGTTGGTCATGTTTTTAGTGACTGGATATAGCGAGTCCATTTTGTATGTAGCTGATACAGGATAGATATGCTCAGAGTAGATTCTGCACGTTGTAATCATGGCAACGAGGTAGGTGGGCTGTCTTGCCAGGTAGAATCCCTTCGCTTTTGTTTTAGTTTCCTACAATTAGCTGGGATAGTGGAAGTGCTTAGAATCTTCACCTGGAAAAGCTGAAGGAAGGGGGAAAGCCACTTTTATTTGTTAATAGAAGAAAAACTCAGATTTCAGCCAAGTCAAATTAGGACAAATGAGTCAGCCAAAGTTATTTAGGAATATGAGTCAGAGGGCAGAAAAGACCTGATGTAATTTTCTGTAATATCTGTTGCTTTAATAGCAATGTGAAATACAAGTCCCACTGCAGAATAACTGATAATACATGGAAGAAAATCCCTTTTTTAATTGTTTCTTGATATGTTCCGTTTGTGGTGGCTACGGAGATATGATAACCTTCTGCTGATGGAGAAATAGGAAACTACAGATGAGAAAAACTTGCTGTGCTGACTCAGTGCAGGTGGGCGAGGGAAGGGGATGGTGTTATGTAAAAGCTGCAGTTCTTTAACTTGACTCTTCGAAGAATTTGCAGCAATGCCCATGTTTTGCAGCTTGAAGGAGGTGCATGCAAAACTTCAAGAAGTGCCTGTTCTGAAATGGGTTCGGATGCACGTGGCTCGTGTGCACCAGGAGATCGTTCTGGGCGGGATCGATCCCTGTGCAAAGGAGAGGTAACCCAGTACGGTAGGGGACTCACATGTCAGTTGTGTCATGGATAACAAAAAAAGCAAAGTAACGCAAAAAACGCAAGTGGTGTGTCAGTGATACACTGGCAGTATTCCACGTGGTCTTGACTTGTTCCTTCTCTTTGGAAGCTGGCTTCGGAGGCCGTGCAAGCCTACACAGATCCTGCAGTAGCCCTTGTTCCTGTAATTTGAGTCCTCTTCTGGTTGTATATTAATCAACTCGGATACAAGTCTGTTACAGGTATGTCTGTTCACCTCTCTGAGACTTTGTCACTAGAAACAAGATGTGTTGCTTTGAGTTCTCCTGGGAGATTTTTGTCGCAACTGAAGTTTTGGAGAAGCCTTGTTGAGACTCTGGTCCCCAGCTGACATCCTGTCCCTAAAGCAGGGCAGCCTGTGGTGAGCTCTCAACCTCACCTGCAGCCAAACCTCCCTTTTTCTCCTGACCTGCAGGACAAATCGCAGACTGCCGAGGCTGGAAGACTTGCTAGTGTGTACCTTGACCCCTGGCTCCTGCTGTAAGCTAAAGGCTATCTTTTAGTACTACTTATTATCTCCAACCTGTTCAAGGATGCTTTTTCTGCACTCTTGTAGATGATGAGTAGGAGTTATTTTTTTCCTTCAAAGCTAAAAACGTTTCCTCTCACCACATAAGCTAATTCCACACTTTGCTACGTGCCCTTAAAGTTGTGCATTATTCTAGCAACGGCTGCTTGGGATGGGCTAATTTCTGAGAGATTCATTAGTCGTGAAAGAAGCCAACTGCATCCCATAGAGGATGGGAGGTGACGAAGTGGCTGCAGTTCTCGGCACTGGACCGAGATCACCTGGTCGAGGAGAAAATGGTGATTGTGGAGAAATGTGGAGATGTAATAAAGTTCTTTGGGCTGGTGTGTATATTAGTTGTCTCACGCTACCAGCGGTGGTAAATGGTTAGTAAGGGGAATACATGCTATCTTTGTATTTTTCTGTTTTGATTTGAACTTGCATACCTATGTTTGCATTTGTTAAATGATTGTATTAGCTGGTATTTCTGTATTTCCCAAGTAATTTTTCTGATTGGGCTATTCGGGAAATACTGTCACTAAAAGTAGTACTGCCCAGATGCACGTAACTCGTGCCTTAGTCACCGCTACCAGCAGATGAGGTGCAGAAGGGAAATAACCTACCCTGCAAATGGGTGGCTGCTGTTTTCATGGCTTTAACTAAGGGCTCTTAAAAACATACTTTTACAGAAGCTTTTTTTTTTTTAACCTGACTTCCTAGAGCATGTAAGGGCAGTGTTTTCTATTCGTGTGCATGATTTCAGTGGACTCTTTTTTCCCAATGATCTGACACTTGTGTTTTGTAAACTTTGCTCTCTATAGCAATGCTGTTACTGAACTTCAGCTGCTTTGTGTGCTCGTGTTCAAGCTGATTTGTGGTTACTGGAGATCTGGCCGCTGAGGGAACCAAAGGGTGGGGAAAGGAGGGCTTTGATAACGGGCTGTTTGAAAGCTGCTTCAAGAAAAATAAATTGCACTGTGCTAATCTCGGTGGAAGGGAGCAGAACGTAGTATTTCACAGCTTTCGCTTGGTTATTTTCCATTGCTTTTGTTACAGGTACTGAGTAAAATTTGTTCTCAGTAGCACATCAAGTTAAACATCTTCCTCTCTCCACAAATACAATAATGGTATTTAAAAGTCATTAGCAAACTGGATCCTGTACAGCAGGATGTCTTGATGGGAGTCTCAAAATCAACTTTTGCATACACAGTTTGCAGTTGTGATTTTTTTTTTTTTTTTTTTTTTTTTTTTTTTATTTTTTTTCTCCAAAAATTTTTTTTTTCTTTTTAATTTCTGTCTGCTAAAAATAGGAAATACTTTCCAAAAAGTGTAGGAGTTAAGAAAATCTTAGCCTGGACAGTAAGCTTAATTTTGGTATAAAAATTACTTTAGCACACAGGTTATACTTTAAGTGGCCTTTGGAGCTTGTTTTTATTTTTGCTGATATTTTTTGAGACTTTGTATGTGCTGGCCTGGGTTGTTTCACCTGCAGCCTCTAAGTATCAATTTAAGTAAATCATAGTGAACCAGCAGTGGCATTGAACAAGTTACGTTTACCCATAGCATCCTTCTTAAAGCCACGTTTTATTTTTGAATTCTTTAAACTTTAAATATAGCTGTGGCTAGACTTACGGTAGTGGGATTTAAAAGTTGGCATTCTTGATTAATCAGTATTTCCATTATGAAATGTAATGGTGTGAGTGGTTAGGATGACGTCAGCCTCCCAGCAAATATATCTTCATCACTGTCTATAAATAGACTGCGAGCTACTGCGGAAAGCGCTTCCTTGTACCCAGAGAAAAGGAGAAAAGGTTTCTGAAAGAAACAAAACTGAAGTACGGAGCTGGCCACGGTCGCTGCCGTATCTTGATCGACATTGTCACTCGATGTGGCAGCACTCACCCGCGGGACATGGCTGGGTCACTCTCTCCCAGCTCTCCTCCGCTGCTGCTGTAGATAAGAGGTTCTCCGTAGCTTCATGGAAAGGCTGAGAAGGATGTACATCTTTGGGTTGGAGAAGAGCTCAACTTAACTTGCAGCATTAGGGCAGCTGCTTGCCTTGCCCAGTAACACCAGTATTGACACCAAAGCCTTTTAATACAGAACGCACTTTATACTTACAACTGGCTGGGAAATGAGAATTGTCGTTTGCTACGCTGCCCGTAGTAGTTGCTTATAAAACTGTAAGGTCTGTTTCGTGACATGTAACCTCGGAAATCTTAAGTCATCACGAGACTGCTACAGAACTAAAATAAATAATAAAATACCTTATAAATGTGTTTTCTTGATAAACAGCAACTTGTAATTCTAGTTACCTGCTTTATAGGCTATTGTTAATCTTAGGAACTAAGAGCTATGGTTTTTACTGCGGCTTGTACGAAATTTGGTTGTAATTGTTTTGGGGGGGTGGTCACGAGGAATTGGATGAAAATGTTGATTCTAGGCTTTTTTTTTTTCAAAGGGTCCCTCACAAGTCTCCTCTTCAATACCAGGGAGCTGTGTGTGCCCTGTCGTGGGCACCTTCGCTGAGCTCCGAACGCTTCAGGCTTCCCGTTTCACTGATGCATCCGAGTTGCACCAAAGAAGCGCAGTGACGCCAGTGACGCTCGGCCCTGCAGATACTCCCAGGTAAGCGCAGCATAAACAAAATCCGTGTCTCTGGCAGGCGGGTGCCAATGCTCCTGCTGAGCAGCTGCGAGGCTGCAGGTAACGGCTGCCCTGGCTGGAAGGCAGCACCGATCTTGCACCCGCGCTGCTGCGGCCGGATTGCTTTTTATTTATTTAAGCTACTTATGTTCAGTAAGGCTGCCCGTCACCCCGGTCACCAGGGAGAGCCATGTGGGGATCATACGCAGCAGAAATTAATGTGCTGCTCTGCCCCGGGGAGCTGCTCACGCTGGGCAGGGGGTGGGTCTTGCCTTGGCGCTACAGCCACATCCATGGTGACAACTGCATAAATACAGACCTATACATATATATATATGTGCATAAATATGTGTGTGTGTATAAAAATATGCAAACACACATATGTATAAAAATACATACGTATATATAGGCACACACAGAGCCATACACACCTAGATATACACATATAGCTACACATCTAAAGACATGACATATATATGTATCTATAGATATATTTATGCACACATATATGTAGATACATACAGACATGATGCACTCTAGCTATGTATACCTATATCTACAGCAATACATATGTGTAGATATAGATATACATGTATAGACCTAAAGACTTGTGGCTATACAAATACACATATGTATGTATGTACACAGAGGAAAAAAGCACGATACACAATATATATTTGATACATAGCTATATCTATATAGCTATGTAGCTATAGAGCAAGATATATACATATCTGTGTGTAGAGCTGTATATATATACAGGTATATGTACA
>NW_009215752.1:0-11700 GCF_000690835.1 Fulmarus glacialis
CACTCTTCCCCAAGCCTATAGCATTGCATATATATCAAAACATAAGCTGTGCAAGGACTAAAAATCAAAAACGTAGTTACTTATTTCCACTATTTCTACTGTTTAGTTACATAAATATTTTTCTAAACCAATCAAGCTTTATTTAAGGACAACTTAATTATCTTTTGTAATCTTCCTTAAAAGTTCCTTCAGGGAGACAAAAGGTTTAATACTGTACAGAATGAAAAGGTCTTCTAATACTGACAGATTTTGTCAATCAGGCTACCAGGAATACTGATATGGTACCGCTTCAGCGCTGTGCTTCAGTGAATACATTGTCAACATCCAATATCTTCCGATAACAAAACAACTCATTTTTGTAAACCTACTCCTTATCTAGACTTTAAATAAAAATTACCCTAAATAAAAAGTTATAGTTTCTAGAAGTTTTAAGCATGTGCATTTAAAATATAATAATTCATTGAAATTGACTGATTTCTTTTGCACTAAACTGGTTTAGTAAGTCAAAGTAAATCCTCTACCTTGAGTTGAAAATTTAATGGTTATTTTCTGTATTCTCAAATTCATATTCAAATGTAGTAAAAGGAAGGTCCACTCAAGAAAATCAGACAGGACAGAAACTCCTCTGTTTATAAAAAGTTATACATTTTTCTTCATCCAGACCCCCCCAAAATTGAGCAAGAGACATATGCCACAAAATAATGGGTGGAAACACTGTTATAGTCTACAAACAAGAACCTGTACATAATAAATGCAATACTGTTGAAACAAAGTAAATATATTCTAAAATATGAAAAATGTATTTATTTCTTAAACTGATGTCTGTAGAGAACATGGAGAGTACCGTAAAGGTATGGTACTACTTCTGCAAGAGAGAATCTTAATGACACAGTCTTGGTTGAGATCAATGAGGCCACACAAAAGAATAATATTACATTAGAAAAGGTCTTGGACATCTCTTTTGTAAACTGATTATCTGGCATAATAAACAAAATATTTAAGGAAGTTCTATTTTGCATGTTAAATGATTCCTTCTTGGAATGGCTTGTTTTGGAACATATCAAAGGAAATGTTAGTCAGAAATTGAAGAAGTAGTTATACTTGAGACATTAAGTAATAGTGACCACATCAGAATTAAATTTGGCTGGTTTAGAGGAGGAATAATATTAAAAAAAAAAAAAAAAAAAAAAAGAAAAAATTAACCTTACAATATGAAACTTCAGAAGAGATTCAAAACCAAAAGCAAAACATATACAAAAATAAAATAAAAAGGACCAAAATAATTTAAGGTTAGTTTAAATCCTTGTATTACTAGCTGGAAGTTACATAAACACTTGATACCAATCATACATGTTTCTTGACCTTGAAGAATCAGGAAAATGAATTTAAAAAGCCCCACAAAGCAAAGCAGCAAGAGTCTTAGATTTTTTTTTTTTTTTTTTTTTTGCTTCAAGCAGAAATAATTTTAAAAAAAGAAACAGCCCACTGAGGTCAACAGAAGAGAACCAACCATGATACATGAATCGATGGGGATTTGATGCATGACCAAGCTATGATCAGATGACAAGTTAACATGCATCAACTGACTTGTGATAACTGGATGTCTCAGAATCAAAGCAATTTTGGCCCCAAATTACAATGATTCTGTGAAGTTGCTTTAATTCATATTTGCTGCAGGCCATGAACGTGCATCCAGATGCCACATGACTTGCTAAACCATTGCAAACTGAGCATGTTCCTAAATCCTGTGTTTGTGATTTGCAAAGCTACAGTGAAATCTGAAGAATGAATAGGCAAATTCAAAACCAGAAAAACAGTCTGCAGAAGGATGCGTGTGTCACCTGGGCTACCTTGCAATAAAACTTGACATTTCCTTACAGTTGTTCTTCAACACAGTAATTTAAGCTAATACCTGTTCAAAACATACTTGTTTCAAGTAATAATGATAAACCTCTGTCCTAGGAAAAAAGTACCACTTAAACTCACTGATAATGTATAAAGGAGTTATTAGTACTTATTGACTTTCATCAAAAAGCGATTTTGCCAAACTTGGGCATTCTTAAAATGGGGGATCAGACTTTCCAAAAAAGCATGTAAAATTTCAAGAAATAAATGCAAAGCTCTTTCAATTTATTGTCCATTTTTTCCAATATTTGGGGTTTCTGTTTCCAAGAATTCTTTGCAATGCTGAACACTATAATTTTCAAAAACTAATGCTTATATTCTTAAAAATTTTTAGATTTCAGAACCTAGGACTTAAAAAAAAAAAAATGTAACTCAATTATTAATATGGAAGTCTCAGCATTGCTAAGACAGTTCATACGGAATTTTTGAATTAAATACTTATCTGCTAGCAAAAGTAAGCATTCTTGTGGAGACTAGAATTGAAAGACAACACCTGTCATTTTCTCTTTAAAAGTGTTGCTACTGTTTCTGGCAATTGAGAGACAACAAGGTTTGTTTTAACATTCCTAAACTATCTGCAAAATTGAAGTTAATTAACAGTATCTAGATAAGTATTACAAAAGAATAAATGGCAGCAGCTTAAGGAGAAATTTGGTTTCATCAACACACTAAAATCTTTGGGATGCATTTACAGTACAATCAATAAAAGGAAAAGGGTTAATTTATCTGACTTAGTATCTGAAAACACTTTAACTAAAATGCTGCTGTACTTAAGTACTTTAGAGGTTACTGATAAATAAAACTGCTTGTTAGCACAACATAAACCAATTTATTAATAGTTTATCACTCAGAGCTGAGTGACTCCATCTAAGATAATACAAAGTAAACAGAGAATGTTTTTTTGTTATTACTCCTAAATTAGAATATGCTCAGATACCCATAAATTTTATTTTAAATCTTGCTTGTCTACACAATTTTCAGCTGCTAGCACAATAGGCTTTTTTTTTTTTAACTGTTCATATTACCAAGTCTTTTGGTGAAAACTAGCTGATACTGATAGCGCGGGATCGATTTAGGTTAGATAAAGCCCTGTCTCACTAGGCTAGCTATCTGGTCTTCTCTAAAATTCCAAGTCCGTGTGTTTTTCTGGTAAGAACTCTTTCATCTTCCACAGTCATATAGACCTTATGTGGTCTTTTTTTTCCAGGTGTTCTTTTCCTTTAACATTCTATTGGCCTGGGCAGTCTTCTTCATTCCTTGGCTTCTTGCTTTAATATTCTCTCTCTCGAAAGCTCCACATGTGTGGAGCTCCACATCTCCAAGACTTCCCTGGGAATAAGATCATGTCAAAATCCTACAGGGAAGGGCTGGGATTATAATCCTAACCCATCTGAAAGCAGGGAGTATCACAGAAAATCTCTTCCAAATACTCTTTTATCGCACTGTCCCCAATTATTGGTAAAGGACAAAAAATTAAGAACCAAACCCTATGTATTTATTACTTTTAATCCTCTTAATCCTTAAGAACGCAGACCTAGTGCCTTTAATTCACGTAATAAGAAAATATCTTCAGCCTAAATTGTGCTTGGTGACCAGCTGGACTTCCTAAGAAAAGCTACCTGCAACACAGGAGAAGATTGAAATTTCCATAGGAACTATAGGAAAAGATAATTGCATTGCCACCAAACTGAAAATAGGTTATCTGACTTCACTACAGAAATACTAATTTGGAAGGACTAAAAGAAAGGATGATGATCTATCATAGTAAAGATTATTTGATTCTCTTGTGATGAAAACAGTCTAATTTCCTAAGAAAATGAGGCTTTCTCAGATGCTCTGCTCTTTCTCAGATCACTCTCCTCATTGGTGACACAATCCATTTATCAGTTTGTTCCCCAAGACACGTGAGATCCCTCTGACCAATTTCAAATTTCTTGGGAAAAGGGTGGGCAATAAGGGCAGTCTAAAAAACATTAAGTTTTTCCAAGTTGCATGAAAATCTATAGTTAAGAAATGGAAATACTCCATTAGTTCCTTAACCAAAAGAGAGAACAAAGTCATTATCCAATTAATCCAATTAGCAGGCAACTGGTCAATTAGCATATGCAAACTGACTGGTCAACAAGCACATGCAGAAACAATCATACCTCTGTTACTTTTTGTCCACCTAGGGAGCCAAAAAAGTGGCTAATAGGTATAAAGAGTTCCAGGAATACTGTTGAAGGTTACATGAGAGGGAGATAGTTGCTATAACGGAGACTTTAGTGCCTGGGATACCATTATGTGTGCTGCAGTAGGAAAACATTAGGGATGAGGAAAGGTAAGCATGACTTTGGAAGGATTAAGTGATTTGTTAAGTGAAGATACTAAAAGCTAGTGATAAGGAGAAGATCTCAGACAATTTCAGTAGGGCAAACACCAGAGGAAGCCTAAGGGACACAAGATATAAGCATATGGGAGACTAGAATGCATTTCTTTCACTTTTCATGTTTATTTTCTGCTTTAATGATTGCTCTTATTGAGGCAATGTTAATATTTCTTATTGCTGGTGTCATGCTGCTCAAAGATATTTCAGTCTCACTAAGCAAAACAATAGGTAGTTGGAAGGAAGTTTTATTCTCACATTTAGGTTATTCTACTAAGAAAAAAATTACGATATTTAGCAAGGCTTAAATACTTGAGCATCCCAGGAGCTTGTTGAAAGTTTTTCATAAAACTTCAAAGTGAATCCAGATTTCTCAAATCTAATAGATTATTTACACACTATTGGTGATACAATCAGCCCAACAGGAAAACTCTCAATGAAAGAAAAGGACTGTAACTCTTCTTTCCCAAAAGAAATATTTAATTATAAAATGATTTGGTTTAAAATTACACACAGACGTGTTTTACAGGTACTATAGTTTCTATAAGCATCACATCAGATCTCTGGAGATCACCATCTAAGATAGCCACCAGCAGTTGTGAGGTCTTTATTGAGGTTCACCACCTAAGTTTTCAGCAGGTGTGAGGTCTTTACAAGGGTAAAAATCAGTAACTGCTTAGGTTAGGGACTGATCGGTTAAAAACAAGTCTTGTTCAATCAACAACGTCAAGGTCAGCCTGAAGGCTTTCTAATCCAATTATGCAAGCTCTCAGATGCATTTTTTAAAGTCTGTAAACAACCCTGTATTGACTAAGTAGTATCAGCATTATTACAAACCCTGTGAAAGCAACTGCAGACTCCAAGATGCCAACAGAAACACGTTATTACTCTGTGCTACTGTAATGCAGTTACAACCATAAGTATGGGACTCAGGTGGAGGCAGTAATAGCTAACCTCAAATAGCTAACCATCAAAATTACAATGTCTGGCAAGAGTAGACCTTACAGACTGAAGGACCAAACACTTATAAAGCAAAACCACTGAGACAGAGTTTGCACAGAAATCCACACCTGTAGAAACTTACCATCATGTTGTGAACAGTTAAACACAGAAGCCAAACCACTCCAACAAGGTTGTAACAGACTGCAGTCATGGATATAATGTATGACTAATTCAGAAAAACTCTGAAGCACCTTTTTGTTATAGATTAGAAATCTACTTTCTTCGTGTTAATTTATAGTTTACACCATTTAAAATATAAAACATGCTAAGACATGACAACTCTAACTCTCAGATACTCCCAATGGGTCCTGCAACACACTGAGGCAGTGGTATCGGGTATCAGTATGTGTCAATATGTCTGTTACCTTTCAACAATCCCAAGGTAGAGCATTTCTATCAAATTCACAGCACACTTCAGGAGCTGTTTCACAAGAATATATAAACATCTGTTATTATTATTTTCAAATCTCCATGCTGTAAGTTTTTTGTTTTGTTTTACTTTTAAATTAAGAGTACAAGGAGTTTTCAACAGCCCAGAGATCTAATTTTACAGCTCAAGGGTTTTAGTGCTATTACACATTAAAGCAGTAAATGTGAAACCACAAAAAAACCCAATCTATTAACCTGATATTATGAAGTAATTTGTTGCATTTTCTAACAAAGTAAGGGGTTGTTCCGTGTCAAGAAAATTACAGAGACCACATATAGCGCTTGTAACACCTATTTCACAATTCTAAATGACAAGTACCCACACATATTACAATGCTCTATAAAATCCTCAAAGAAGCATTTTCTGAAAATACCATTTTCCTTATAACAAAGGAGCATAGCAAGTTGTAAGTGTCAAGATTTTTCATAAGTGTTTTAACCAAAGAATAAAATGGAAAGTGAAATTATACACATAAATCAAAATTGTCAGAGTTTCATGTTGCTTTGTAATGCCCGGGGTATGGGCAAAATAGAACAACTTTTGTCATGATCGGTTTTAATCAATCACACTACAGGGATGGCCACAAAGAATCTGTACCTTAGACTTTGATCTTGCAAACAAACCCCAACTTAACTTCTAATCAATGGAGTCATTTGTCTGATTAAAGGTACACATATGATCAAGTATTTATAGAATGAAAGTTTTAGGACATGGTCTATAAGGCTGCTTTGTGTGCAGTGGAAATAACTTGAACAGCTTGTATATAATCTCTGTTTATTACTGCTTCTTAGGCAGGGAGTAGCTGAGCTCTGTCAGACAGCTGTGAGAGGCTCATCTATTTCAATATGATAGTGCATCAGTTTCGTTTAAACTATTCTGAAAGCTGCTTAACCTAAGTCAGCATAGTGCACACTGAAGCAGATGCAGAATACATTTGAGTCATTGCTGTGGTCCAGAGAGAGCTGTGTCCAGCAGCTGTGGTAGACGCTTACATTGCTCAAGTCACTGCTCAAGGGACTAGACCTTCTTCCTCATCTTCCAGATCATTATTAGATCAAAGACACACTACTTAGTAAAAATATCTTCACTTATACTTTACCAAGGCACTAATGCTACAGCTTGTAAGTTCTGCAGCAAGTCATTCTCAGTTAAAGGGTTTTATCCTTGGGTGCGTAACATCTTAGACCTATCATCAGACATTCATCCCAAATCCATCTCTCCTACTTTTATCTGAGTGTAAGCTAGGCCTTTGGTTTAAGTTGACCATTATTCTCCTTCTATACTCAGGAGAGACAGAAATACACTTCCAGGATAAGTGCAGCAATGAAATGGATCATCTCTTTTTCTGAAAGTAAAGTCAGGAACAAGGAATATCCTGTCAACTCTTTAGTCACAGAAGTTTCTGGGAGGCTTGCTATTGTCCTTATTAACAGTGAAATAAAGCCTCTGTTCTATTTTTGTGTTAAAGGTTTCATATATTTAGCAGTAGCATTTAAGGACAGTGTGCTGCATTCAAAGCTGTTGTTGGAGAAACACTCTTTACTGTAACTGTTTATTTTGTCTTCTAAACGTGAAGCATTTTATTTACAAGAATTCAAGTATTTTAGAAATCAAATAACCCATTGTAGTGTTTGAATGTTGACCCACAGAAGCTGCGGTCACTCAACAGGGAATACTATGGAATCAATAAAGAGCTTGTGACTGTTTACAGCCTGGTTCTGAGCTATAATAAATGCTCAACCTGCTGAATACTTTAACACCTCCTCAATAGTGTGTTTAGAAATGACTACTATCCCAGATGCTTGTGTAACCTGAAAATATGCAGAAGGACATGGCCATGCCTCAGATGAGCAGAGAAGAGAAAAAAATGACTTACTGCATGTAAACACAGGCACATAAAGACAAGACATTTTTTCAGCAACATTAATAAGAACAAGATCTCTAAGACAGGTTATGTCTTTCTGGGCTCCCAGACAACACATATTTTCAAGCTTTGCATCATACCATTCTCAATCAACTGAGATGAAATATTTAATACATAAAGGAATGGGTTTATTTTCTTTTACTCTTGGCTTTTACCACACACCCGGGAAAGCACTTAGCTTAATCATAAATAGAGTTGCAGGAGCTCATGGAATTGAGCAATACTTGCTAACCTTTAGCTTTCTGGCTGCAAAATGACCTTCAGTGATGACCCCAGTGAATAGCGCTATCTGGAATAATTCCCTCACATCAAGCAACCTATTATTTTACTATTATTAAGTTCTAGTAACACTGCTGGGAGAAACCATCTGTTAAAAGAGAAACAAGGTACTGACCCTTAGGTATTTGGGGACTGTTGTTTTCTGCAATCAGTTTAAGGCACTTTTCATTCATTTTGTACAATTTCCTTTCACCAGTGTCAGGAAGATCAGAATAAGAAAAGGCCAACATCCCTGTGATGTTTATTGCACATCAACAAATAAAAGATATATTTACAGCTGCATTCACCATTTTACTAGGCCTATTAAACAAATGTGTTGTAAGAAAAAGCCTATAAAGCAAACTTAGCAACAGTAAAAAGCCCATTGTTTAACTCCCCACAGAAGCTTCAATTGCTTCACAGTATGAAGTCAGGAATCCTTTAGATAAAAATAAACATAGAAGTAGTAGAGAATAGATACATTAAGGATGTTAAGAGAAGTGAACTCTTCTTTCACTGAATGCCTGTCTTCCAAGCACTGGTTCCTTGGTTTAGAGAATTATTTTGCAAATAGTTTGCAAAAAAACCCTCATCGTCATGGGATCCAGGGATCCAGGGATCCAGTTGAGAACATTTTAAATTTGTATGTAAATATATTTTGGGGGATTTAAAGAAACAGAAACACAGGATAAACTTCACAGGCTGCACTGAACGAGCGAATTTCCTAAAACCTGAAGTTCTTTAGTACTGATGAAGTAGAAATGTTAGCAACATGATTTCACAGGGATCATAAACATCTTTTTTTTCTTAGCTGCTGCTGCCAAATCACAGTCTGAAGAGGACTATATATTGCCTGTCATCAAATTCTTATAAATAATGAACATCATCTGCTCAGGCCAAAGGGATATGAGAAGTCGTCAGTGATATTTTTTTCTTTCTCTTGTTTTTGGCTAACAGGCTTTGTTTGGTTGAGTTTGTTTTTTCGGGTTTTTTCATGAATGAAATTTTTGGCCTTTTATTTCTTCTGTATTTTGACATTTAATATTCATAGGCATCCTTTGAACTGTATTGTAATAGATCACACAAAGCACAAAAATCTCATGTCTGTCATACAGCCTCCCTTGACTGGAGAGATATCCTTCACAACTAGGTTTCTAATATGAAAGCTCATATCAAGCAAATTCAACCAAGAACGGTAATACAATTTTAGAAGCTAGATGTTGCATGTCTACGGCAAATTAGTCTTTGCCATTAGACTATTACAGGGTTTCCCTTGTGTTCACTTTTTAACCTGCAGAAGCATTGAAAAATTCAGTTTTTAATCCGTTCTTTGATACTGGAGATCTAAGTACCAGGAGTCAACCAGTAACAGGCAGATGAGTTAGAGAAAGTGCTATGGCACCAAGTTTCTCCATGGACGCAAAGAGACAACACGGCAGAGAGTGTTGCTGTTTCCTGCTAAACTTCATTGATTTTGTACTGTGAAGTGTATGAGGTAAATGGACGGACACTTCCACCAGGCAAATGAAGTTTCAGTCTGAAACATCGCACTGCATTCAAAGACAAATCTTAGGTCATTATATGTAACTGGAAGACTCTCGTTGACTTTTAATAAGAGTTGAGCAGATTCTGATTGATAGAAGAGGTAATGAAGCATACCAAGTACTATATTGAGACAGGGTAGCAAGACATGACATAAACAACTACCAATTATCTGCTTTCACCTGAGACTAATAAAAAGTAATTTAAAGATGAGATTCAACTTTTATTCCATCAAAAATTATTTTTCAGCTACATGAGTGTTCCAAGTTTTGCAGCTATTGGCTACACATACAGTCTGAGTGTCATGCCAAGGCCAAGATGTTTGGCAGGCATCACTTTGTTGACATCTTTGTGGTTACAGACCTCCTGTACATACTTGCACAGAAACTGTAAAAGGAACCTTTGACATGCCATTATATTCCGGAGGTTCTGCAAATTACAGGTAAAATAAGAATGAGAGTAGACTAGAAGAGAAACAAAGATTCATCACTGAGATGATATATTCACCTAGAGCAGTGCAGCTAAACAGTGTATCCAGACGCCTGATCATAATGTGCTGCAATTTACAAATCCTCTGAAAAGGTCTAGCATCAAGAAATGTCACAGAGAAACTCTGAGAAAAAACAGAGAAACCATTCCTTGTGTTTGTAATGTTGTTTCTTAAAAAACAAAACAAAACAAAACAAAACTCAAAGCACTTTTGCTTAGGTGATTTTTATAGGCATGAAAATCATCACAGGGTAAGAAAAAATGGATACATAATGATACATTTCTGCTTTACATTGTTTTGAAAGGGGGGGAAAGAAAAGTCTTTAGACTGCTATAAAACAGTTTGCCAAAGGGATGCAGCATGTGTGAAAGCATATCAATCTGTAGCTTCATCAAAACTAACAGAAGATGCTTAGAGGAGAAACACAGTGAAGTCAGCCTTCAATTGAATTCATTAACAAGGTGAAATCTCTCTTCCAAAATAAGAATTTGCAGTGCTGAGGACAATCAGAAGAACCAAGATCAAGGGAAAAAGAAATTTGTCAATGTGAGACGATAAAAGTAGGGAAACAATGGGTTGGTAACATTTGTTTTTGAAACCATGGTCTGAGACAATCATGATGGTTTTATTTGATTTAATGTATGTAGTAAAGTCATTCAGCTCCTCAAACTGAATCCCGGTGATGACAATTTACATTTTTCATTAATTTAAAGATGGAGTTTATTTTAAAAACTTCTCAAATATTGTTTCTTCAAAGCTATTTACGTCCTTTCTTTACAAGAGTTTGGAATTATAACTAAACTACACTACAGATTTTTTTATAATGCAGTATTTTCATTCTTTTTCTCTTTTAACATTTTCTTTCATGTTTAATCATGAATCCTTAACTGATTATTTAAATGCCAAACGTTAACTAACCAACATAAAACATTTAAAATAGTATACTCAAGTTAAGAGGGCTTTTTTTATGTAAAACAAAGATTATTATCTTTATCCCTGCAGGCTATGAATTTCTTTAAGAAATGAAGATTTTTCTAATTAATGCTGGCTTCATGCTATAACTTCATCATATCGGCCTGGCTACATGAAGAAAACCAGGACGGTGGTTTTAATAATATTTAGTATTCCCATTGCACACTTTTAGAATATTTATTGACCAGAAGTTTCTCAAAAGGCCTGAAACAGATGCTCATCCTTGCACAGCATCCTGTAAATCATACAAACAGCATTAATCCTGTTTTTATTTAAGTAAAATATAACACTTGCTTTCAGTGAAATAATGATGAGTACAATATCTGATGAAGAGTTTAAAATAGCAGATGGTGTTATCACTTTGAAAGCAGGGAGGTAGCTGCATAGAAGCAGCAGCATGCAGGATATTCTGGTCTTGCACCTTCAGATGGTACTTAGTTCTTTAAAGCAAAAGCAGGAAAGTGATTGATGTTACGCAGCAAACAGTCTGCTGCTTGCATCCCCGGCAGTGCTTATCGCTTCAGAGTTCTGCTACAGCAATACTTACAGAAGCCTTTGTCAACAAAATGGAGTTATGAAAGGAACTAGCATGGATTTTCTGCCAAAAAAATCTTGTCTTGGTGAGCAAGTCCCTCCAGGATTACTTGGAAACACTCCTGAACTTGCTGCCAGTCACCTATAGCGATATGGATGAATAATAAACCTAAAGATTGTCCTAATTGTTGCTAAAGAATCAGTTGTCTGTCCAGTGGGAGAAGGGATGCAAAAGCTCTCCTCTCTACCCCACAGGTGGCCCAGAGATATTTGTGTAT
>NW_009215752.1:11714-29946 GCF_000690835.1 Fulmarus glacialis
AAGCTGACATTGAGTTCTATGTGGCCTGGAAAATTTGAAGAGAAGAAGAGACTGCTTGTCACGTGGTTTTTCCAAACACTTGTAATTCTGGTTATCAGTCCTTATACCCAAACACATTTAGACCTGGAGCCATAATACAGGATAATACAGGTTCCTAAACCCTCGGAATTATACTGCTCTTTAATTCACTGTAAGAAAAATCCAAAGTTCAATCTGACATATATATATACACATATTTTATAGATACATATATATATATATGTGTGTGTGTGTGTGTATACATACACATGATCACCTAGCTTTTTTTTATACAGACTTCTCTGGACTGTATATAAGCATAGACCATCAGCTAAATCCTCATTCTAGTACAAATTCAAGATGATTTATATCTAGCATGAATTAACATCTTTCTCAAATTTGAATTTGCATTGGTAGGAAAACTAGTCTTTCCTAGTCATTCAAAACCAAAATTCTATTACAATGAAAGCTGTTAAAAATAGAAAATATTTTCATGCAAGAAATTGAATCAGTCATGATTCAGTTATAGGTTGTGTGGCTAGTCATTAATTAGCCATGATTTATGTGGCCAGGTGATTACTAATTGAAAATACTATACTTGCATTAAATATATTTACCTACTTCAGAATTCACAAATGCCTGTCTAAAAATTCCTTACATTTTTGTTATTCAGTCATTAGTCCCTGAGTAAATTTTGCTGCCACCTAGCTAGAGAACAGACACAGTAAGATATGATGGATAAGCATGAAGAAATTCTTAGTGTTAATGAAAATGAATTCTAAATGACAATTATCAAGAAAGTTAAAGTTGGTGTGCTGAAAGTCTGGCTCCTGCAAAAGGCAATGAAACATTCGTTCTGCTGTAACAGACCTCAGCAGCCCTCAAAGATGATTAGCCAGCCCTAACAAACCTGAATTCTTATACATTAAATGTTTTATATTACACATTCTACATATTAAAATCTGTATATGAACATGGAGAGTACCACTTTTCTTCTGCAACATTTCAGCTCTCCCTTCCTTAGTCATCTGCTGCTATTGTTTGAAATATTTATGTCTGGAGAATAAATTTTCTAATCCAGATTATTCCTTCTAAATTCAGTCTGCTCCTCTGCCTGCTGCAGCTTGACTCTACTATAGAAAGTAGCAAGCAGTTCCCACAACAAGTAAAAGGGAAATATTTGGATGGATAAGGCAGGCACCACTGCTACTTAACCATACCTTTTCCAGACAAGAACAGTGTCCAGTGCATAGCTTCACAACGTAAGATCATGTGATGCCAAAATCCTTCAAGTCACTCAAGAGCAATGTAAATGGGTAAAACAGAAAACAGATCCCTCAAGATCTGCAAATCTCTGCACGTAACTGACTATACCAGATCCCATTGCAGCAACAAAATTGCACAGACCACTGTAAGGGCTCAACATCTCATTTTCATACTATGTTACGTTTGCTCTTTACCATAATCACAAACTAGGGGGAAAAAACCCAGTTAGAAATACACTGCAAACCATGCGTAATGCTTGAATTATACAATTACATCTGTCATGGGCTCTTCAGGCCTACATGCTTCTAGTATAGCTCTGTTAGGTTTATATAAATATATCCCTCCTGTCCTCTGGAAACCCAATCCATTTCAATCTGTAATGTAAATAGTTTCTTTTTAACATGCAGTGTGTGCTGATTTCACCTTAATTATATATTTCCCATTGCGAGAACTTGAACTGTGGGATACTGGGAAAGAATTTAACAAGCAGCCTATAAAGAATAGGGGCTGAAGCTTGGCTTCCATTAACACCTCATTAGGCAGAGCCTGCACTGTATGTAAAATGAGCTAATGATTTTTAAATGCAGTTGTCAACCTATAACTTAATAATGTAGAAACTTTATTTCTCTGTAATACTGAGCGAGCGATAATATATTTTTATCTCTACAAATCAACATGAAGCTATTGGAGTACATTATTACCCCAAGCAAGATCTTTGTTGGTCATCATCAAACACTGACCTTTAGTGCAACCATACCCCTAATACCACAAGTGGTACTAATTGCAGTGTAAATTTTCTGATAGACAGAAGCTGACCATTTGAGGAAAATACCTTCAAGTCCTGGATACAAATATAGTTCAGCTTACTAAAAATGAAGTTAGAACCATAAAATGACTGTTAGGTGGTTATAGGATTAATTCTAATCCCATATAAAGGAATGGCAAAATTCTCATGTTTGAGTTTACTGTAAATAAAGACCATCCTCTACTTTACCAAAAATCACCATTACAGGTTGCATTAACTTGGCAGGTTTAACAGTAGTTCAAGAATGCAGGACTTGCATTAACTCCCACTGAAGCTGAGTAAATGACCACAGAATCTAACAGGGGTTGCACAATATATCCCTTAATTGGCAAGGGGATTGTGGTATTCCTATCCATCAGGTGACCCTTCTGCACAAGGGTTAGGACCTGATCTTGTTGCAGTGGGTTTGGAGGCATGTGTGCACTGCAGGTGAAGCTTGGTTTGCTGTGAGAGCAAAAAGTTCATTCATTCTCCGTTCACTGCACTTTCACTGAGCATCACTTTTAAAGAAAAGAAAAAAAAAAGAGAATTTGTGAATTTATAAAAATCAAAGAGTCTCTGTTTCTGATTCGTGGAAGCCTTCTCTTGGCTCTTTAAAGTAACAAGATTTTAAAACAGACTAGTTTTAAATACTTCTTCCATAACAAAAAATCTCATGTCCATAAACCTCATCATACTCACCACAGAAGCTTTTAGCTTACCAGTCAGCACTAGCCTATCTTGCAATGGCCTGAATCCCGATTAACCACCAGCATCCACAGTTACAAAGGGAGGCAGTGAGCAGGCATGCTTACTTTCATGTTTCAGGGTCTTTGCAGTGAAATTTTTAAGTGAATTTACAGCTACTCCACACTGAAAATTTACACATATGGGCTTCATCGTCTGTACCACACGGCAACTCACAGGACAGGCTGGAGCAGCTTTGTAAAGAGGATGCACGACTGCCTCTTTGTAACTACCCCGTGCCTAGCTGGTACCCACAGCAGCCTCTCCCCGGAGTAAATGCAATTAAGATGAGGGACCCTCCTGCTGTCCCTGTTTGATTAGTGAATACAGCAACGACATTTACTCATTGTCTTCATGCTTGGTCTCTACATTCTTTTGGCTGGGAGGATTGCAGTAGCTGTTCCCAGGGTGCAGGCAGGTATGCCATTTCTAACCTTTGACTCGGGATATGTGGTCAGGCACTCACTGACTGCAACACAGCTTGTAAAATCCGTCACATTTCATAAGTGTGAAAAATGTGACAGGGCATTGTACAAGGCGAAATAGAAGATGGTGATGTGTGTGTTCAAGGTAGAGAATTTACTTGGGACGGATCTTTCTGTGTCATTGGATCTGAGCGAACTGACATCAGGCAGGGGAGGTTTGGTCCTCTGTGAGAAATGGATGTTTTAAAATCTCCTTGAAAATATCAGAGTTATGATGTGTTATGGTCAAATTACTGGCTCCCTGCTGAAAATGGAAGTAGTATGCAGTGAAATGTACACTGATTCCAACCAGCGGAAAAACAATTACTTCTACGAGTGAGCACAGAAGCAGTTAATAGTCGCAGCACCATAGTGGGGAGCTCGCCAAAACTGGCAGCTAAGCCAGAGTCCTGGACCAACATAACAGTAGGTCTATTTGTCTCATTTACTGTGCTTTTCTCATCTCCCTTACTCCATCACAAGCAAACAAATATCAATAATAATCATAGACTTAGTAATTACACCTAGAAATAAATCAATATTCAGATGCACATTTTCAACAATAAGACATTGTGAAAGGATTATATAATCAGCATCTGTCACTCATTCCTAATGTACTCTGAAATCATAGGCTAAAAAAGAAGGGGTTTACTTATTAAAAGGGATCATATAATTTATTTCATTGAGAGCAATTAATTGTTTACTTACAAGACAGCTTTCCATGACAAATCTTTCTTTCTTTAAAACGTGTTTCACCGCCCTATAAAAGCAAACCCCATTTCTTATAGCTTCCTAGCAAGACATTCAGACCAATTATCCTATTCAGCTTCTCTTTTCTTTATAATTGGTAATTTAGCTTGCTGTATAAAACACAATTAAACCTTGTTTAGACTAAAGCTGTCTACACGTGGAGCTGTAGCTGATGCTAATTCCTAAATCTTAGCCATACTTAAAATAGGTATTCTAATGCACTTCACACTGATGCAGCTTAGTTATCACTTACATAACCACAGAAATGTTCTTGAGTAAATTAGCATTTGATAATTCCCAACTATGTCAGCAAAAAGGCATTTTCTCTTCATCTTGCATAAGAGGTAATATCAAAGCATTATTGATTGGCCAATCATCAATTTATAATACACACTTACATTTTTTCAGTCCTACTGCAATAACTGCCTGTCATATATTTCTAAGTACATAATCTACAAATGTATTACTGCTGCAAAGAACTGAAATGTCATGGTTGTGCAGAGGTATTTTTATATATACACAGAATTAAACCAAATCATAGGGAAGAGTTTAAATCACATGCAATCCAGAACCGAGCAAGGAGATACTCTGAAGGAGCTAAGGAAGAATAGTTAGGCTTCAGTTAAACTGAAACTTAATTTATAAAAAAAGAAAAAAGTATGAGTACTTTTTTTCTCTGGGTAACTCAGTTAAACTGCAAGCAGAATTACATTGGCAGTTAGTCATTTTAATTATAGTGTGATGACACTTGCTAGTTTAGAAAATGAATCATATGGTTGCACAGGAATTCAGTCTTTTTGCCTTAGCTATATTTGTAGACAGATAGAATTCTAAAAGTGAAACAGACATTTAATTGTTTAAGGATTACTTGATGAGTATATTTATTCAGCAATAATTTCAGGTTATCTTCTCCATGTCTCTTATAGAGACCAGATATCCTTCTTACAGCACAGAGGCTAAGACAGAATGACAAGCAAATCTAACACACTTTCAGGTAGAAGAATATTTCAGTAGACTAAAATCATCACTGTAAGTGCCTTAAACCTTCCTGAATTCAGTAAACTTAATTAAGGATGCAGTTTAGTACAAGGAAACAATTCACAAGATTTCTGCACAGCAATATTTTACTCTGTCAAAGGACCATAATTTAACCCCGATGCAATACTTCCAGTGCAGTCAATGAACTTGCATTAGCATAAAGTCTTTAAATACCTGACACACTGACCTACCTTTATGTGACAGACGTAACCTTGGTTGCCTCGTATCTGTTGCATGGCATCCAGTCGGTAACTCTAGTAACAAGCCATATAGTGCCAGGATTAAAAGGTCCTGGGCAGATGCCATCCTGCCCAAGATCAAATTCTTGCGCTCTTCACTTAACTGCTGCTGTTTGTTTGTTGGTTTGGTGGGGTTTTTTTTTAGGCTCCAAGTTCCACTTCTACTTTCCCAATGCAGTTAGATCTCTCTCTTTGGTCAGTTTGTGGGGTATCTCTATGGGAAATTTAACGTTCATCAGAGAAGCACACAGCCTCAGCTAGCCATTTGTCAAGCTGTGCAAATGTCATGTAAAAATATTCCCTCCCTAGGACAATTGTTTATAAAGTGCGAGGACATTCCAAGGCGTTACTCTGCAGTGTTGTGTCTTGAGCTCTCTTTAGTAACTCTGCCAGTGGATTCAGGAAGAAGCTGTATTTTCAGTCCCTCCTGCAAGGCAATTCATTCAGAGAAGGAGGGAGGGAAAAAAAAAAAAAAAAGAAGAAAGCACCCTCCTCCTTGGTGCTCTTCAGAACTCAGCCCCTTGCTCTGACTTGCCAAACAGCTAGTTTTAATTCACCTTTCACCTTTGCTAATTAAAAACAAGAAGTGCCATTCCCTCCTGGAGTTGCAGGATCCACCCAGCGGGGAAGCTGGGCTGTCAGGCTGCTGTATTTACTGAGAAAGTTCAGGGAGGGTTGAGGCAATGTACAGTACTAGCTGCTTCTAGGAAGCGTTTTAATCCACGTGCCGTGCACTGATTCCTCAATTGCTTTGTGGTTTCATGTTGTAAAGTATCGGGAGAAGGATCAGAATTCCTCCCATCCCTCCCTTTCGAAAAGTCATTTCAGCTTTTGTTCCCAGCTCAGTTTTAGAGGAGGATTAACCCTTGAATTAACTATTTAAGTACATTATCACTTAGAGTCATTAAACAGCATGCTACTAAGTGGATAGAATAAAAAGATTCCAGTTGTATATCCTTTCTTACTTTAAAGGAAAAGGTTTAGCTTTCGTGATTTTTTTTTTCCCTAATGTGGATTCTCCCCATTATATTTTAAATGTCTTTAAGCTGTAATCTTAGGTCATCTATATATGTCAGTAAAATTATTTATCTGACTAAATGCTTGTAGGATTGGGCAGTATTTAAAAAAAAAAAAAAAAAAAAAAAAAAACCCTGAGCAGAGAGCTGCGATAGCATGATAAACAGCATCAGATTTACAAGTGTCAGACAGCTACCTCTTATATAGCAACTAACAAATACCAGAAAACTTCATATTATTTGTAACTTAAAAATATACATGGCAAGAACTAAATTTTTATAAATCAAGACTATAGGTCTATGTCTGGAATACATTAATTAAGGAATCTGTAATTAAGGTCTCATACATAGAATCATTTAGAATTTTGTGAGGTGCATTTTAGTCATTAATAATTGCACTTTTTTTAGTGGGATGGAGCATTTAAGTCATGTTAAGTCTTTATACTTCTCATTGTTTTATACAGAAAAAGAATCACAAAGAAAGGAAAATGAAAACTAATATATGCATTTGACAATAATGCACTCAGACAAATTTGGTAGCCAACAAAAGATGATGATATCTAGAGAGAAAGATTTAATAAGAAATTGCTGTATGCCAGCAAACTGAAAAGAACCCAGTACAATATATAGTGATAAGTTAATAACTGTAATAGCAGGATACATGAATGGGAGAAGACAGGTCTGGTCAAGCAGAATAAAAAATATGAACTACTAGGACAGAAAAAAAGCACAACTTTGGTGAAAAGACAGAAGTAAATCATGAGAGCGCCCAAGGCCTCCTGAAGGCTGTATAATCAGGAGTGGGGAGGAGGTCACGTCTACCTGTTAGTTCTCCAACAGCAGGTCACGTACATATACATGGGCTTGCTTTAAATCAGCTGGAAACTGTGCCAACAGCAGGGAAACCACAGGAGAAGAGCTAAATCACACAGCTATTTGCTCCATTTCTTGCACACAACTGCAGGTTGCACTGAATTTTATACTGATGCACCAGCTGTCTGGCAGTAGCTCAGCATGGGTTCTTGGGACACTGTAGTGGAGAAGGAAATGTAGGCTCTGCCTCCAAGCACTGACCTCAGCATGGATGAGTTTATTATCTACCCAATGGGATTATTATTATTGGCACCTTTCTGTAGTAGAGGCATACAAATGTTCTGCGTTTGACCATTAAAATCTGCTGTAAATGAGCATGATCTGGTGCCCGTTGAAGTTAGCGAAGACTCTCTGAAAATTTTCATTTGTCTTTGGATAAAATTCTGTGAGTCCTTATTGAAACATTTGCATTTTTCTTCAAGAAAAAAAAAAAAAAAGATTCAATTAATAGAATTCTCAAAGACTTACTCTTTTTCAACATAAGTCTGCAAAATTTAAACATTTCCAGTTCTGAGATACTCCAAATGGAATTTTTTCTTTGAAGGATCCTGATATGGAAAACTTAACACTCCTTCTAATTTAATGTATGTATTTTCAAAAAGGACACAAAAGTCCAAATGTGAGCTCACAGTATGAAAACTAAAACCATATTCAGTGAATAAAGTAAACATTAGTGCAACCCCCAAAATCTTGCCTCTCTCTTGAACTCCTCTCCAAGCTGTAGTAGGGTGTTATTTATTAATTTTCCCAGGCTGAAGTCCCAGCTGGACTTCAGGTATCCTGAGGTGGTACCAAAAAGTTAGTGCGACACGTTCAAAACAATTTCCCCAACTTTAAAATTCTGGTTTCATTTTCCAGTTGGGGAAAGGGAACTGGGGGGTGGAAGGGACAAGGGAGCTGCTGGAAACTATGGGGCTAATATTGTATTTAGATAAGATGTAGGGTGCAGCAGGCCTATTCAAACAAGACGTACACTGGCAATTCCCTGCCAACGTGAGCTTACATGCGCTGACACGCATTTCTAACCCCACACATCCCCAGCCATAACACAGCTCCTTGGCTCCCTACAAACACACCGTGACCCAGGGCTGGAGCGCCAGTAGAATCAGAAATACCCGAACAAGCTGATTTTCATATTTGTGCCCAAGGACAAAGCTTTTTTGTCTGAAATCTGATTCTCAAGCAGGGTGGGCTGTGAGGGTGCCTCAGGCTCCTTCCCCCGCCTGCCGAGGGAAGGGCCGCGGAGCAAAGGCGCAGAAGCAGAAGCTGGAGCTGCCGCTTGACGTTAAGGCTTTGGCTGTCAGCAAGAGGTGCCGGCATGGGAAAGCTGGGAATGGCTGCTGAGCATGGGGAAAGATGCACTGGAAAGATACCTAACATAATAGAAGAGAAAGGGAAAAGTCACGTATCAGTATATGCAGGAGACTTATTTTTTTTCCTAAGAAAAGTTCATGTTCTCACAGGGTGAATCCTCACTTTATTTTTCTCAAATTGCTGTATAAGGATCGCAAGCCTTACACCCTTACACAAAAAGTTTTGATGCAAAGCAAGGAGTGGAAAGGTACACACAATTTCAAGACAAGAGAAACGTGGCCTCAGGCAAAGCAGTCAAGCTCTTTGCCTCAACATCTCTTCAATTAAATAGGTATACGGTCTTGCCTCAAGACGTGTTTTGAGAGACTTCTTCCTAAAGGATTTTAAACAGTAGGTATAAGTATGGCAACAAAGATGTTCAAATATTAGGATTCAGTCTTAGATGAATACAAACACAGATGCCCCAGGGCTGTGGAGCCTGCATGTAATACAGTGCTGGGTCTCTGAAAAGTGGGTTTACTGCTTATTTTCTGTTAATAAGGCAAATACAACAAATCTCTGTCAAACCTGAGTTTCAGTAGTAAAATCTCCAGTTAAGTAAATGCTGACAGAGAAGTAAAAAATCATGCCTGGAAACATGTAAGTAAAGAGTATTTGAAAATTCCAATGCAAACCCTGTATTTGATTGCTGGGGTAGAATCCCTATAATTACACTGTCCTAAAGAGGAAGACAACAGGTTTTCTTAATAGAAAAGGAAAAAACAAGGTTGTTGTGCACGGTGGCATTCTTTATGTACAGTAAAGAAGTCCATTAAAAGAACTACAAATTAATGGTGAGTTGCTGTGTAAAGTCTGTGAACCATAGTTTGATTTGCTACAGCCACTGCAGATCCAGAGCAATTCTAATGAAGTCATTGAGTCTGTAAATCTAAACACTCTAACACAAAATACTTCTGACATATTGTGTGAACCGGTTTAAGTTTAACTGATAGAGTGAAATGTAAATGCAGGAGCATGATATAAATAAGAAGATCTACAGCTACTAGCACCGGTAACAAATTCTAAACATTATAACTATAAAACAAAATGAAATGTTTAGAAAATTTAAAGCTGGGGTGGTCCAAGAATTGACATAACCATAACTTAAAACCAGGTTTAAAAGTTACAAGACTGCCTTTAAATGTTACAAGATCGCCTACATGATGATACACTGAGCCACGGCAGGAATTCCCTCTTTCTTTACTGGACTATGCTTGCAGACCAAAAGAAGGTGTGCAACCCCAAGTGGAGCTGTGTGGCCTTCACTGGAGTTTATGATGCCTGTATCTGCATTAGTACTGTAATGTGTGGTAGTAATCATATCTTCATTTATTTTATAGACAAAGATTTAAAAGACACTTAAAGAACTTCTTCTCTTACAGTACTTCATCTGTAAATCTTTTTTATGTCACTACTTATCCACTGGGCATTGCAGTTCTTATTGACACGTCAGTTTTCAAATTCTGTCATACAGAAATCCTTACAACAGATGTAGGAGATGAAGAAAAGATCTGTATATCACGTAACGGTAATCTCTGTCTTATCTCTGCATTTGAGGTGGGAATTCATGTCTGCTCCAGTCTCCATTACCAACTGGTAACTGGCTCTTCTGCGTCAGCAGTACTGGAAGAAGCGGTAGCACAAAACTGCTTGTCATCGGCACGGTGCAGGTACTGCAGCTTCATAGCTCCCAATCAACCCATAAAAAATTCTGTGGACACATTAAGTAAGAGCGCTGACAAGACACAACAAGAACACAAAAAAGCTGATCCAACAGGTGAGTAATCGCTCAATAATATCTTCTGGGATCTCTCTCAACAAAAGGAACAGATCCACTGCTTGGATGACCCCGCTGACACTCGGGAGTATATGTTAACTGATAGTAGAAGAATGTTGACAGACCCTGTTTGATACAAGGAAATAACAGGAAATAATGATTAAACTTGGTCCTCATACAGAATTTTCAGATTAGAAATGTTTTAGGTCTTTGCTTTTGTCTGCAAGAGTTGGATCCTAATCCTGCGTGAAAATAAGTGTGTTTATATGTAACGTCTCCAGGACGGGGAAGTGTTATTTCTCTTGTTTTATACACAGCGCATTCTCTCTTTGATCCAAGATCATATTCAGACAATATTCATTAAGCAAAAGAGTTTGACGAAACATGAACCTGTACTTCAAACTAGCCACAAAATTACATGGTAAATTAATGCTCTGGAGGAAGAAAAATTAAATTACATTCCTCTTAATTCCAGAAAGACTGGGTTTTGACAGGTAAATATTGAAACATACTGTTCTTGGAACATTGTTGTTTTCAGTAACGTCATTTCTATGACTAATTACAGGTGAATGTCAATATTACTTGGGACATAGATCGCATACTTTGGTTAACCTATAAAAACCAGGTGAAATAAATGTTTTTTTCTTCAAATGCAGACCTCTTCAGGGATTTCTTTACAGGCTGCACTAAAAAAATGGCATATCAGCGTATCTTATTCCTGAAATCAACTCCATGTGCCTGACTTACGATTAGTACATGGGTCACAGCAATCTGTATGGTTAGTTATGGATGAAAATCAAATTACTGATTTCTCCAGGGGAATGTATTTTTGATGATATTTTTGCTACTAAATAATTACTGAAGTCTCTCAAAAGAAAAAAAATTGAAACAGTTAGTTGTTTGTTGAAGATCGAGATGAAATATGGCATGTCATATTTTCCACTCATCACTGAGCAGGAAATAAAAATATAATGGTCAGAAGTCTAATATTAAGTAATTATGGCTACCAGATATTTCCTATTAACTCAGAATGAGGAATATATTTTATTAAAAATTAATGATGTCCTTTTTTATCTCAAATGAACAATGTGAATACTGTGTAGTTCTCCCTTTAAATGATTTTTCTTCCACTTGATTGCTTCTTGATTCTTCACTATTTAAAAAAGAAATGAAACAACAAACAAAACACTAGTTATATAAGAACAATATTTTATAGCTTAAGGGTGCCATTTAGTTGCTTCAGTTCTTAACTATTAATTTCTATATGCAAGAATGAAGTGGTTTGGCCATTGTCAGAGATAGCTGTAAGCAAAAATTTACTTTCCTTGATCAAACACAAGAAGATAAAACCTACAAATTTTCTGTCTGAAGCTTACTGCCATCTTTTAATCTAATTATCGTCTTAAAGGTGAAATGGAAAGCAGTTGTAAAAAATAAACCATTTTGACCACAAATCAGTTGCAGGTTTTAAAGCTGCAAATGCATTTTGATGCAAAATATTTGAAAATCAGTTCCAGTTTTATTGCCCGCTAATGGATTCCACATTCCTACTTGAGCAAGGTGATGACATCATCAGTCTGGACACAAGTCCTGGGCTACACTTAGTTCCTATTTTTACTTAGACCTATTAGTGGAAGACATACAACATGACAGCTTCCAAAAGCAGAAAGCAAGAACTGGTATATGCTGTGATTTGCATCAGTGGGATGTAATCTGCTTTCAGGAATTAATTAGATTTCTCGTGACAGCAACGTGGGTCCAAAAACTGAAGGAAAGACGAAGGAAATCTAAAGACACACTTTTGGGCATTTAATATGGAGCATGCTTGGAAGTGAGCTGTCTGTATTCAACTGCAATAGAGAAAGAAGCTTAGCTGATATGTTTCTCTGTCACAGTGTTTAAAGCATTAACTCTTTCTTTGGTTTAAAGATGTTCATAAGTATATATTCAGCTTTGAATTCCTTTGCAGTTGTCAGGCAGCTAACATTTGGGTACTGTGACGTTGAGTACTGAAGTGCACAAATCCCCAGTATTTTGCAGCAATTCCTGGCGAGCAGTGGCTGATCTCATTGTAGCCATAGATAGCTTTGGGAAGCACGGGAGATCTCCAACCTTTCAAATTCTGTACAAAACCTCTCAAAGGAATGAGGCACCCAGTGTGGTGGGAACTGAACAATCTATTTCCTTTGAGGTCTTTGGAAATTCCAGCATTAACCAGAGCATCACTTCCAAAGGAGAAAACCAAAAAAATCCATTGCTACATTTCTATTAACTATTTACCACACACACACATGCACCCATACTGCCTCATAGCCAATAATATCTCTATGTAAGAGAACTTCTTGTCTGAGTGACTTACTGTCCTTTGTTGTGCAGTGGTTGAAACAAAAAGATCTGGCTTTGCATTCAGAACTTGGGTGTTCCTTACACCACAAACACTTTTTTTTGCCATCTGCTTTATTATTATCATGAAGAAAGTCATTATCATTGGATTTCACTTTTGACATCCGTCTGGACAGATATTTATTTGAACCACCAACACATTCACTTAAAGAAAAAAAAGAAAGAAAGAAAAAAAAAAAAACAAAAACCAAACCAGAGGCTTTAATACGTTTTCTTTATTGAAGAGCCAACAACTTCAGCTTTCAAGAAGTCTCTGGACAGCGTATCAAACAGCATTAAGTTAATCCTTAAAATTACAACCTTGAGGAAATGAGAGAGGAGTGTCAGTCTATTTTACAACTAGATAAGTCAATACTTTATCTCATGGAAATCTGTTGTCTGCCTGTTAATATCATTTATATCATTATCAAGTATTACCCTCATCTGCTAAGATACTGCTATCTTCATAGTCATTTGACATTGTTCCAGTAACAAAATCAATGGTTACAGTCACTAGAATAACTATTCAGAAATCCGGTTTTACAGCTGTGTAGCAAAATTTGCAGTAGTATTGCCAAATGTGAGAAAAACATCAAAAATTGAATCCTAAGGTAGTGTTGGCTGATACAGAAATTTCCTATACACAAATTTCCCCAATTCGAAAGAACAGCAACGAGATAGAAGCATGAACAGGAGGCGAGCAATTGTCTGTACAAATGTGGAAAGCTGTCGTCAGGCAAGGGAGGTTCACCCCCTCGCCATAGCTGTCCTGAATTCAAAGTGAGAAGCTGGAGCTATGAAACAGGCTATCAAGAAAAATCAAGGAAAACATCGTGGCAGCAGGGTGAATTAGACAGCGGACAAGCTGGCTCGGGATGTGGTCAAAACCATGTTATTTGGGGCATTTTTAACTCGGCTACCCTGCCCTGCTGGGGAGGTGTACCAGATGATGTATCAGTTGTTTTCCATCCCTAGATGCTATGATCTTATAAATGTTGTGGCTCAGGACCATGTCTATTTTGAATTAACAAAACCACCTTGTATGCAATGGGCAAGGCAAGGATTAGAGAGCTGATTAATTAGACCAGTACAAGACTATTTATATAGGGACTTTGTATACTTAGTGAGGGCACAGTGAAAACCACACTTCTCTGGTTAATCTCTCTGTAGGGGTTCTCTGAATCATAATTTGTTTTTATATAAGTGACCATCTTCCTCCAACACCAAAGGAGGGCATGACCCAACAGGCAAAATCATCATAGACTGTAGTTTAGTCTGCTATGACTTCCCTGCTCTAACACAAAGCACATGTGTATTCCCTAAAATAGAAAAGTTAAAGTAGGCAAAACCAGAAGGACATACAAATTATGGCTGCCTGGGGGAAGCCCTGATTTACAAGACAGCAAGTTATACAGTCTGGTGTTGCTGTGCTAGTTGATGTTCAGCGTAATTACCATAGCAGTTACTATGATAAATTTTTAAAAATAACAGTAATTAAAATATTAGGTAGCTGTTAAATCATCTCGAATACAAAAATGGTCTGTAAAATGCAGAACCCTCTCATTTTGGTTCCTGTGTATCACTTCTGTAGTCTGTGTAGCTCTTATTCCTTCAGTTATATTTTCCTAACGTTTCAGAGCCAAATTATTGCATCACCAAGAAGGCCAGAAACAGGATAACCTCATTTTCTGGTTGTGTAAAATGACTTGATTCAATTTCTATTAATAGGGACAGCTAAGAACACCAAATATCTTGAAATTATAACTCTAATGGTGAGAAATGTGAATATGCTAAAAACATTCATTCAAAAAAAAAACCTATTTTATGCATTAAATGCCCCAAACTGAACTTTTGGGGTTACATCAAGTTAGTTGCAGCACTATTTGTGAGAACTGAAAACACAATAAATAAAATACACTACTTCTGTTCCAACAGTCCAAGGCAATACTTCAAACTTATCCTTCAAACTACAAACAGTCCCACTGATTTCAACAGCGGCATTCATGTGCTTTAAGTTAAGCACGTGGTTAAGTGATTTGTTGGGTCAGAGTTCAAAATCCTGAATTTTTTTGTAATAGAAAAATAGGAAATAAAACAAAAAAAATTTGTTCCCTGTAACAGTGTTAGAAAAGAACAAACTATTCCTTAGTTTTAGACTTGTTTTTCCCATTTCAGGAATTCCCCCAGAACAGATGATAATTTCTGTGAAACTGATTCCAGATAGTGATCACATTTTTTGCACCTGTACAGTAAAGAATCTGTTCTGAGGTGGTGGAAAACTGAGGTTTTACGGGGTAAGTTGGGCAGAGCTGGTTCCATAGAAGTGAGGACAGGCAAAGGGGGCCAGGGGTGGAAGTGGGATTGGAAGGTACCTCTCCAATGCTAAGAGGGTTGGGGGATGCTTTGTGGTTACGAGAGTGAGCGGCACAAACAGACCTGTCTCCATACTGCTTAGGGTTAATGCACTATAGTGCAGATTGGCCACATCCTCTTACATAAAGCATGGACCAAAGGTTTCCCTGTGATCTTGAGTTCCTGAGGTGTGATTATCACCCTGTGCGTTTTATTAGTTTCAAACTGTCTAACAATACCTTGGGGGTTGTGTTGCAGTTCACTAGTTTGGCATTTTTGTGAAAGAAAATTAAGGTTCTGTGATTGCATGCCATCAGGTGAGTTATAAAGGCTTGTGAGTTTTTCTGAGGATGCAAAGCTTACAGAGATAGTGTTGAAAGACTGTGTAGGACAAAGACTGGTGCAGCCTTTTTGTGCCACCTGCCAAGAGGCGTCCCTGGAGTGAATTGTCTCCTGCAGTGGAGAGAGCTGGTTGGAACAGTCCGAAAAAGAGTCAGGGAGCAAATGAAATATTAATTAGTCCTGAGTTGGCTCAATGAAAAGAGGCTGAGATGGACTCCAAGAGATCTTAGAGGGACAGGAATGAGGGCAGGGACCTTTCTCTTTCTTCTCCCTTTTTGTCTGTGGGACAGGAGCCGTTCCCTCCTCCCCACACCTGCAGACCCCTCTGCCTTCCCTGCTGCAGCAGCCCTTGGCTGCACTCAGTGTTCCCTCTGCAGAGTAAGCACTCTCCCTTTTTCCTTTGAGCTGCTTTACATGGAACAAGGGTGGATCGGCTTCCTCCTCTTCATAAGGTCAGGGTCAGCGTGGGATCCAGAAACTTATACTGCAGAAAAAGTGTTCCTGCCTCTCCCGGCCTGTGCATGAATAGATAGATATGAAACATTCAGGCTCAAAGAGTCCTTCCCATCCCAGCTGCAGGCGAAGGGGATTGTCTATTGCCTCTTGCAAGACACACTTGTAGGCAATTGACTCTCTCTGTTTATGCTGTGCAAGCTTTTAACAGTCAGATACTATTTTGTGAGAACAAATTCTAATCAGAGCCTATCAGTTATTTCACTTTGCTGGAAATAAATATTATTTAGGAAGCTAGGTTGGTCACTTCTGTCATCGCACAGCTCTAGCTATTCTTCGGTTTCCGATCAAATCCTTGTAATCTGTACAGTTTCTCTGTAACACCTACGAAGTTTCTTGAATATGCCTTATTCAAGGGACATTTCTGTTCTTTTTCTAACTGTGTCAATGGAAGGAAAACAACCTATTTGTAGTTGAAATTCCTGCTTTCCTTTTTGAAATGTTTGGGACTTCATTTGACCATAATCAACAATCACCATGGGTCATTTCTGGTCTCAAGGTCAAAGGATGCCCGAGTGTGAGAAGATTCACCTGAAGCCTACATTAAAGTGATTGTTATGAACCCAAAGAAAAGAGTGTCATGAATTATTTGTTACAGAAGAAAAGGAAGTAAACAGTATAACCTGTGGAACTTATACCCTTCTTTGACTGCACCAACACTTTCCTAGGGAGAAACAGGGTAGTAGACTAAGGGTACATCTGTCTACATGAACAGTTCTGTTCTGATTGGGACTATGACTTTGGAGTGAATTTTCTGATTCGCATACCACGCCTCGGTTTGCATTGCAGAGCAGTGGGAGAAGATACAAACTGGATTCCTTTCTGATGAAACAAAACTGGAAGATACATTCCAGGATTGCACCCAACATGCTCCTACGGTTACTGGGCACCAGTCCAGGGAATCAGACTAGAACTAATCCAAAATTAAACCCCTAGAACTCATAGAGCATAGATGTCAGGTCTTGTTAACGGTATACAAACTGATCAAAATGACTGTTGTCTCCTGGCTGCTGACAAATTCACATTGAATTAATTGAATAATTTCAGATGCAACTATTTTTCATGGAAATAGCAAGGAAGTGATTAGGCTCATAAAACCGTTAAAGCAAGAGTGTGCATCTTACCTATGTTGATCCAATAGACCAGTGATTAGATGTCCAGATGTGAGAGATCCAACTTTAAGCTATGTCACAATTTGATTTAAATCCATTAATTTAAAGTCCTTTTTTTTTTTTTTTTTTGTGAATGAGGCAGTGCATAAAGTTGACCCATGGTCCAGTATTTTTGCATGCCCACCCCAAATAAGAAGATTATCTGACATAAATCTACTTGGACCTTTCCTCTGAGGTTCACTATAAATGCAATCTTTCATTCAGCAGAAACACTTTTTTTTTGTGTGAGAAAGAAAAAAAGAATTTCACATTCTATTCAGCTTGAAACTTCATTTTCACTTTTGAAGTACTGAAATACAATTATTCACATAGCACTATTCACAGGACCTCAGCAGATCTGGCACTCAGTTCCCATGTTCAGATAGTCAGACTAAAACACTCAGCAGAATGGAAGCCTGTCTGAGAAAGATTACCATTACTTGTCACTTTTATGGAAATGTGCCATTTTCTTCTAAAAAAGGGGTGTGTTTGATCAAGAAAGCCTGCCAACTAAAAATATATATTTATAAATACATAAATCTTGATCAGCCATAGCTCGAGCTTGTTTCTCTGTGGGCTGAACACCCAACAAATGACCAACTGACTTCACTGTTTGAATAGCTGTAAGATGGGAGGAATTATTTTGTACTGAAGGTCACATTTTATTTATTTCAGTTCAAGGGCCAGTAATTTTCCACAGCTAATATCCTGTTTTTAAAATATCTTTAAACTATATCCCTAAAAATAAAATCATATACTCATGCATGTCTTTCACTGGCACTTAATTCTAAGCTTGTGTCATTGAACTAGTTCTTTCCACAGATATTCTCAGGAATTTGTCTTAGGATAAAGATTCTTTGAATATTTTCCTCCATATTTTAATGCTTTCAGGATCTTATGATTATTCTCTTATAATTTCTATAGAAGACCCACAACCTTGACCCCCCCGAAACCCATGACTGGAGAAATATATTAACCAGTTATGTTTTCTGCATTCAGCAATTTTAGATTTTCACTGGGCAGTTATTCACCAGCATCACCTTTCTCAGTCATTTTTGTGGGAAATTAATACTTACGAAGAGTGTTGTCCTGTTTGAAAGAAACAGGAAGTACAAGTAGAATTCACCAGAAATGAATCTACATTCCTTTAGATAAAGGAGGGAAAGA
>NW_009215752.1:29977-42593 GCF_000690835.1 Fulmarus glacialis
AAAAACTGTTTGCAAGGCATATGTCAAAGAGGAGTCAATGCAAAGAGGTGAAGATAGATACATAGTGAAATTGAGAAATGTGATTTCAGGCAACTGTGTTTTTAGGATAGGATGTGAGAAAAGGGAAGGCAAAACTACAAGAGGAGGTTTCAAAGGAGCTAGAAATAACATAGAAACTGCCATAATAGGAAGGTCCCAATGACTATGGCTATGGAAAGGATGGGCACACATGGTTCATGTCTACAGACCACTTCAACTTTGCCTCCACAGCCACAGCAGCAGGAGAAGCCATCAATTCAAAAAGGAGTTGCTTTGTCAGCTTTTGGGCCGAAGTATTTCATTTAATTTTAAAAGCAACATCACACAGAGAGAGACAGTGCACATTTTGGTGATCAAGTGTACCTCAGTATTGATGAGGGGAAACCCCACCATCAATCTTGTTCATAAGAACCACATGATTTTATACAATCAAATCTATCTTTGTCCTTTTTTCTGAGGCCACCATGAGATGTCACATGTCATTTTAGGTTATTAAACCTAGCTGAAAATGGGACTCAGCCCAAATATTTCACACTGACCACTGGACAATAAAACTAGAAATTAGCCTGTTGTAGCTGCTGATGTTCCGGACTGGATTTGGGCTGGAACAAATCCCTAAAATGCCTGGTATTCTGCAAGTTGTGAATTTGAATCAGAAGTTTTATTCTGTAGACTATATTAATTTTGGAACTGTATTCTTCATAAATTTGTAATTTTACTCTGTGTTAGTTGGAACATAGAGAATACAAAACATTTAGGAAGAATAAAAAATAGTAATCAGTAACAGTTTTGAGAACTGGTTTTAATTTGGATCGCCTCCTTAACTCAGGCTGCCCTTCATCCCTGTGGGGTTTCTACAGCCGTCCACATTTAACTGACCCCTTGGTAGCAAAAAGCTCATTTAAATTTCCTCGTCTTTAGTCTACTGTAAAGGGTCATAGCAGCATTTGTGATGCTGCATTGACCAAAAAGCCTGAAAATGTAACTTTTTCAGGTTGAAATTCCACTTCTTTCCACCTTATAAATAAAGTATAACATTTGTGTCTGAGTTCCTTCTATTAACGGTAATATTTTTATTAATACCAGATAGTGAAATGTGATTCCAAACCTCACTGGTTATTTTGGATTAAATTCCCTCATAATAAAAACATAATAAAAATAAAATGTGAAGTGTTCAGACTAGTTAATAATTATTTCTCTTTTATTGCAGATAACTTGCTTTTAGGCATGCATTTCAGCCCCCCTCAGACCTCCCCCACCATTTTCTTCCCTTTCTATAAAGTTTCTTCATATAGATAATTTCTACAGTTAAATAATCATCAAATTAAAAAAAAAAAAAATTGGAAAGGGATTTTATTGGTAAAGTTTGTTTCTGTTTTGGAGGACAGGCTTATGATTTTGAATCTTTGGTGTGAAGACCATGAGATATTGGTACAATGTTTCCTTCTGCCAAAATCTGACTGGCAGCAGCAAGAGCTGGGTTTAAATTTTATAGGGGCCACTACAAAAACATTAACTCCATCCAGAAACCTGGGAAAATTATACAAACACTTCTGCTGCTCAATGAGCTAATTTTCTAACCTGACAAAAAAAGGTTTAACAAACCTTGTTTAACAATCAAAATTTTCATTCAAGGAAGAGAACACCACACTTAAATGGGTAGATAAACAGAGCAACAACAACGTAATTCTTAGAGGATAAATATAACTGCTTAGCAGTCTTTTTCTCCTGGGATGCAGTTCTTTTTAAAATAACTACCTCTTAAATGTAACACATACAAGACCAGGTATGTCTTAGATCTCTCTATTTGTCCTTTTCATTTTTTACCTCTTCGCTCCACCCGATGATAAGACATCTCTTTCTTTTGTGGCTTCCTCTCCCCTCTGGAGTTCTTGGGATGTAACTGATGTCTTGGTCATGAAGCTTAAATAGGCCTTGCATGTACACTGAGCACAGAGTTCTTTTCACCTTAATATTAGTCAACTACTAGTGTTAAGTCTCAGAAACCTATCTTAGGCTATGTTGCAGGTACATCTCTTTATTGACGTAGAGGACGCTTAGATGTTTATGCTCTATAGCATAGTTTACATGTCTATACACATTCAAGCAGCTAAATTTAGCTAAGATCTACCTGAATTGCTCAGGTTTATCAAGAATGCAATCAGTCTCCTAAAAGTACTGGCAATATATATTGCATTTTTCAACAGAAAATGTGATACCTAATTACAAGCCCATTTCTTCCGCTTAGCAGCCATTACGTAGCACCATGAATCATGCACATCTTTTTTCTTATTTCATCAGCTGGCTACAAAAGTTAGTTTCAAGGTCCAGAAGAATGGAATTTACTTGAATAACAACTAGCCACCTGCTTCTTTTCACAATTACTGAAATGAATATGCAGCTTTTTGCTGCTTTCTAAACCACATGACTGCTTTATTGGGAGCCAAAAGAACAACTGCAGGAATGTCAAATGAAAGATGCTGAACAGCAACACATCATTTCTTTCCTAAAAGACTAATTCAGCAAATAAAAACACAGAATTAGCATTCAGGAGATCCAGATTCAATTCCTGGCTCTTCTTTTGTGATATTTGTTCAGGTCACTTAATTTCTTCATGTCTGACATTCCCCATAAGAAAAAACAGAAATGTTACTTTTCATGTCAAAAGTATACAGCAAAGATATTTCTTTAACTATTTATGGAGCCTAAAGATATCATGTCTGGAATACAAACACCTTTTGGGTAGACAATCATCCTATGAAAGTATATGCATTTTTAACTTCAAAATACTTTACACATCACACTGCAAGACTAATTCTCTTATTCATATACCCCCTACTTAAGCAGCCACAACAGAAACAAATTGAATTTTAAATAAACTGTGTTCTTTCAGATTCAAAAGCTTTCTCAGAAGCTTAAAGCCCTTTAGAAAGTTGCACAAACCTAAAGATTTTAAAACTTTTCCTAGAAGTCTCATGCAAAACTTGTGGAAATGAAACAACTTGGCTTTAAGAAACATCATCATTTGTCATGTAAGGGACGCAGATGTTATTAATTATCAAAGTAGAGATCACGCTCATACTGCACAAAAGCGTGAAAAGTGTAGTAGCACTGTAAGTGAACCATAAAATTACAATATGTTATTTTTGCTAGAGGTTGTAAAACTAACATCATATTTGGTAAGAAGGAATGTTGCTTTTCCTTTAAAAGAAAATGTTGCAGGAAAAATCTCTATGTAACTATATCTGTCCGTACTGTTCATCTGAAAGACTTTTTCTTTTGAATTGATTTCTGCTTTTATAATGGTACAAAACTGATGAAGTTTGCACTAGAATGGAGTGACAAATTGTGGCACAGTGCAACAAGTCAATGTGATGTGGTTCTGCTTCACTGGCTTCCTATGCAAATCTGAATGACCTGAAAAGGTCATTTTTTTTCTCCTTCCTTCCTCTCTTTTTTCAACTGTTTGACAGAACATTTTTTATGACACACCGGAGTGTGGACTAGTAGTATAGGCCCCAACCTCAAATGCTGGCATATAAGTAGTTTTTTCTTTTGCACTCAATTATTTCCGGAACGCCCAAGATATCAAATGTATTGAAATAAAATTGTGTTACTCCTTCTTCTCCAAGCATCTGTTATAAACCAAGGAAGATACATTTCTGAGACTAACCTGTACTCCTTTACACTTGCAGTCCTTTACACATCATGTGATAAATTTGACTTTGACACTTATTTTTGTATTAAATTTTGATCCTTAGTACAAGGATGCTACAAGGTTTAAAATTCTGTAGGTACACCAGAATAATAATCGTAATAATGATCCATTTAACAAGGCACAGAACTTGTGTGGTTTTCTTTTATTAATTTCTATGGAAAACCAAAACATTTTCTGACAAATACAGAGAAAAAAATGGAAGCAGCCAAATACTACAGTCAAACTAATACAACTTTTTTACTGCAGACATTCACTTTCCAAAATTGGAAACTGTCACTCTTTAGCTGACAGTTACTCGTATTTGGAATAAATTGTATCACCATATGTTTTAATTTTTCTTAATGATTCCCTCATATTGCTATTTACTTTTTTTCTACGAGACCATTTAGTTCAAAGCTGATCTTCAGCCTTTGACATTGAAGATTCAAATCTAAAATTATCGCGTGAGAAATTATAAGCCAGACGAGTAGATTCATTAACTTCTTTAATATTGCACACATTTTTTAATGTTGCTCGCATGAATCTTTACTCATGTAATCACTTGTGTCTAGGCTTTACACAATTCTTCTAGTTGCAAACTCCATGGAATATTAATTCTGCTTGTTATTAGGTAGACAGGTAAGAAACTAATGATCAATAAAAATGAATTATTTAATTCAAAAAATTCTGATTTTATAAAATATCTATTCAATTTAAGTTAGACATTGATAGTAACTGGAAAGCATTTAAACAGTGAGGAGACAGAATACAGACCCATTACCCAATAATCCCATCAACTTTTACAGACTTGCAGATGAAATTTCACAGGTTTCGAATGCCCTACTTGTAATTTTTAAAAAAATAAATAATTGTTTTCACAATCTATTTTTTCTTCTGCAGAAAGAAACCTGCTTTTTCCAGGTTACATAGATAGAACATAGTGCTCTCTAATTCCATTTAAAAATAAGAAGAAAAATAAGAAACAAATTTAAAAAAATGTATCTGAAGTAACATTATGTTCACAATTTTCCTGAGATAGATCTTACCCTGTACAGGAAACTGCAACATGGGAAGGAGAAGATCTTTTAGGGAAGGAGAAGATCTTTTATGTAAAGAGAGTAATCAATCAGTTGGGGACTAATTTCTCTGAATTATCTTGTGCTGGGCTCTTTTCTAAGGACAGTCACCTACCTGCCACACCCAGTGGCTGACTTGGTAGGGCTTTTGAGAGCTCCTTTGCTGTGGAGATAGTATGATATCACAGTGCCTTGCGGAGCTTCAGCTAACCAAGAGCTCTGCTTGGCAAAGTTGCTGTCTCCTTTTCACACAATCTCTAGTGTGCAGCTGGATGTGTAACAAACATGGTTCAGTAATAGTCCTGTACATTTTCTTTTCTTATACCATGCCAAAGAAGATACCGTTCTACCTTGGAATGAAACATGAAGTTAATGAGAAGAAAAGTCTGAAAAACAAACTATGAAACAAGTTCAAAAATAGATTTTTCTTGGTTATGGACCAGTGCTGCTTACAGTAAAAAATATATAGCTTTCTTTTATCTCTGACCATTTCCATGCTTAGAAAGTTGAAAACACAAGTTTCCAAGCAGGCAGAAAATTTCCACATGGTCATTCAAGATTTTTTAACTTTCATGTTGAAGACCCTTAAAAGCAGAATGCTTAGTTTCATTTCTATCTTTCTGGACCATGTCTTTTAGCTCAGATGGACTCCGAATTTTTGGTCTATGTATGTTAACTCTTGACATTTATGCGAAATTATAGTCCAATACTTCATTAGGTTATGAGAATAAATTTGTAAAAATTTATTTAGAGTTATATGGAATGTTTTATTGTTGTTTTTATATAAATGACACTGTGCTATTTATTCAGTGACATAACATTTTCTGTTTCTCAATTTGCTTCGTCAGCATAATTTAATATCACTTTGACTGTTTCTTTGCTTTTTATGCTGTATAAAATACTTACAACATGCCCTGTTTCCTTCCCTCTCTCTGCTTGGGCTGGCAATTTAATCAACAACACAAAAGAAAGCTGGTTTCATGAAGTTCTTGCCCATAGAGAGGGCATTTCCTCTGAAATGAAGATTCTTCACCTTCTCAACTAGCCCTCCCAGGAACGTTACAGAGTTGATAAACAGGTGAGGGAGGGCAGCAGGAGGAAGAATGTATATTTGCAGCTAGTAACTACTGGGCATTTAGAGGCAGTGGAGTATTGATTTGTCAAGATCTTTCTCCCCACCTTAGTGAATAAGAACTTCTTGACTTAGAAGCAGCAACCTAACTTAATGGTCTAATTTCTATGCATAGACATTATAGGCGGTTGTTCAGAAAAAGAAAAAAAAAAAGTTTTGTGCAGAGTTAGCATAGTGAATAATACAGTGGATGAAACTGGTAAATAATAAGTTGACCTGTACACTCTATAATGACACTTGTCACTTGTTAGACTTTTAGAAAATAAAAATTCAGTTTTTTAGATTACTCATAGTAATAGAAATAAATAATGTTCAGAGTATGGCTGGATAACTTGGGTCTTCAGGACAGCCCCATCATTTGTTTCAGGTATAGAAGTAAAAAGTGAACTTTTAAGGAAAGGGTTAGACAGACAGAATCACATTGGTGCCCCTTGAGGATACAGTGATGTGGCTCTTGTCCACCTAGTTATAGAAAGTCTCTCACAAAATGATTGAGTAGCACCCTCAGCTTACATAGGAATAAATACTTTCTAGAGAATGCAAGAGCATGGCTGTGCAAGATCATGAACATTTTTATTTTCTGTCAATGACTAATATGCTTCCTAAAATACAACTATTATAGAGAATCACACTTGTCAAGTCTAGAATATTTTTCTTTAGAGTTGTGGGAACCAGATAATTCAAAGAAAGATGCAAGAAAACTAATGGGAAGCATGGAGTAACTTTTCACAGGATTATATTCCTGGCTCCTTGTTTGATGAGAATTACCAGCCAGAATAAAAAGATACTTGAAATTTATATTCTCATATCAAGGAGGAAAAGTCAGTGAGAAACTGATAGTCCTGTCTATGTTGCTTATATCCAAAAGATTAAAATTGCTTTTGCTTTATAGTGCATTCTCTGATAGCTCAAATGCACTGGTATTTCATTATTGGGTCAAGATCAGGGAAGAGATGTGTCAGAGAGCAGAAGAAGAGAAAAGATGAATTAATTGTTGACAAGAAAGATCTTTACATTTATTTTGATTATAGTAATAATTTTACTTGACTGTGAGTTCACATTCTTAAGCAGGTTGGTCTGTTAATCAGTCTTAAAAAAGACTGCACAACCTTTGGATGAAGACAGAGAGAAATTTTTAAACTTTCCAAAAAAACAGTCCAAAAATACATTGCCTGCTAAAACTGGCAAAGTAAGTATCAAGCTATGTCACCTCACCCTGACCTAAATTAGATCCTTAGTTCACAAGTAGTCCCATTTATTTCCCTGAGACTATTCCTGGACACAGGTGATACTCAGTCTAATTAAAGTAATTCATTTGCTTTTAAGAAAAGCCAAATAAAGAGAGCCTGAAATGATTGCACACATCTTACGTTAGAAAACACAGATCCTGAAAAGAGTCCTATTAGAGGCACGATTCCTTCGATTCTTTAACTTACACTGTGAAAGTTGAATCAAGTGCTATTAACGTGAGGAGAGAGCCTTCCAATGTTTGCTCTGATACTTCCAAAGTTAAGTTGTCAGTAAGGATTGTGTATTTCTTTAATATCATCATGAGCAATGAGTGAAAACAAGACAAAAAGACAGATTCACATAAATTATGGCTGTTTATCAATAGGATTTCCAGTACTATTATTAAGCCTTTGCAAAATGACAATAAAAATATCAAGGATACTTTAATCTTGTGGTGAAAGGCACAATAAGAATCCGTGACAACAAATTTGACAGAAAAAATTAAATAAAAATAAGGTCCCTATTCTTTCTTAACACAATTATGTTAGAGATTAGGAGGACATGTTGGATTCCCCACTTCTAAATCCTCAAAATAAAATGAAGTGCATTTTGGAAGCTGTGCTTTAGTCACATGGAGTTACTAGCTTCCATACAGGAAAAACTAGATTATTTTTTGTGTTGAATTACATCTGAGTTATATATAACCTGAATTATGAAGGAGGTCAGACTATATCAGTTAATGACACTTAAGGTATTTATGAACTATGTTCTTGTCAGAGACCTGTAACAGGGTCTGGTATAGCATATGCTTGTTCTCTTCTAGGAACATGTCAATACTTACCAAGCTGGAGGCAGAGCTTTACACACAGAGGTTGATCTAAGGCCTTGTATTCTCCAGGTATTTTCCAAGATGTTAAATCCTTTTGATGATGCCTGTGAGATATAAATCAATATTTAAACCTACTTTTTTTTTTTTTTCCTTAATCACCACAGAGGATTTCAGCTAAGGCTCTGCTGTGTCTAACAGTGACCATTATCCAGTGCAACATTCTTGACGTTTGCAATGACAGTTGACTTTGGCTTATCTGACATATTCTTTCATTGCTATAGCTACTTTCCAGGAGACTTGGGTGCACTTGGCAAGCATCATGCATTATAACTATTAAATCCCCTAGAAACAGTTGTGGAGGCACTGAGGACAGGCTGGCACTTCCTTACATGTGGCAGGAAAAAGCTGTTTGTTTCTTAATGGATAGCATACCCCCAAACAGAGTACAGTTATAATGGTTCTTTTATTAAGACTGATTTATATAAAAGCTGATTTATGCAACAGTCAGCCACCCTTCTGAGGAGCTTAACTTCCAAAGGGACTGTGGAATACAAAGCCATTCTCTGGCTTCAAGGTTGCTACCAGCAACATGTAATAATAGACTGTAAGTCAGATGGAAAATAGAAAAAAATTATTATATACTCAAGGCACATCTCTGCTCCAGACAAAACTTCTATTTTCTAAATTTTTATTTTATTCAGAATATGGATCGTAACTGGTTTTACTGACATTAATACTAATGACTTTAAAACTATAAATCACACTATAATTTTAAAATCAGAACACAAGAGTCACTATCAGGACCTAAAAACAGAAAAAAGTACCATGATGTGTACCCAAACAGACAGCATTCAAAATGTGCATTGATTTATTTTTAGGACTATGCATACTGAACATCAATCACAAAGTTAGCAGTGTTGTGGTGGTTGAAAGCCAGAAGATTTTTTCCTCTTCTATGTACATTGGTATTTCAGATTTTTCTTATTTCCTTTCTCAAGCAGCTGTAGTACTCTTCATTTGTTTCTCCAAAAGCTCCCTCAAAATCTAGAAATAAAAATCTTTTGTGACACTTGCAATTTGCTCTAAGTCCCATTAAACTAATGTGTAACCATTCTCCACGGAAGGCTGCCCAGTGTCGCTGTTCAGCTTCAGTTAGATTACTTTCCACATGAAAAAAGGTTTTGTTAGGAAAGCATTACAGCAACACTCTATGGAGTGCCATGTAACCACCTTCTTCTTTTATTTAGACTATTTGGTTTTGTCCCATGTAAGTTCTCTACTAAAAACATTAAATAAAATCTCTATATGCTACCATTAGTTTGCAAACTAGGGCCAAATAAGTTAGTAAAGTGTTGACATATGAGTGTGATAGTCATAGTCAAGGTTACTTGTGCTATTAGACAATTGAAAACATTTTACTCAGTGTTTAAGAAAGTAAATGTTTGGTCTAAGAGTATCAGCTTAGCTTTATGACTGTGATTTAATGACTGAGTTAACTCGAGTTGTTCTTGACTGATAAAATTAGTTAGCAACTAGCTAAAGTTCTTGGCACATGAAGATATTAACTGTGTAATCTTTTGACGAAAAAAAAAAAAAAGAATGAAAGGAAGTAGAGAGCCAAGATCCATAAATATTACATAACAAGGCCTGTTCATTTATTCTTTGAAAAACTATTACAAAAAAATTAAGATCCGGGACGGAAATGCTACATTGCATCAGACAAAAAAATGTGCCCTTTGTCCCTACTTAATCTCGACTCTTTTCTTGGTTTTGGGCACTGATTCCTGCTTGTCAGTGTTAATCCCCAATTGTTCCTACCTTAAAAGCTATCTGATTGAACTTCGTCCTCAATCACCCTCTAACAATTGGAATGGTTCAATACATTCATTCAAAGAAGATGAGAAAAGACATGAGGAGAAATAAGAAGTGTGTTTTTTTCTTGTATTTCAGAAAGACACAGCAAGTAATTTCAGATATTAAATGCAATGCCTTTTGGGCAAAACACATAACACCAACTTTTCTACACTGTAATAAGTGGACTTGCAAAACATTTCCTACTTAATATGCACAGCCATCATTTCCATTTGACAGCTTTAGATATGATCACATTTGGAACAGGTGAGAAGGTTGAGAGAAATTGTTACACCGAGACTGAAAGCAACAGTTTTGACAGAGAGACTCTGAGCACCCTGTTTCCATTAGTCCAATGGAAGGCATTATACCATATTTTGACAGTGCGTAATATATATTTCACATTGCCATAAGATATTCTTATTGATCTGTGCAAGAGGGAAAGAAAATATGCTAAAGCTCCTCCAATAATCCTGCTTGTTCTTGGTAAGCTAATATTACTAAAAAAGTTGTCCTGCAGTATTTTTGGTAACAGGACAATCTACAGTAGGCTACTAGAAATGGGGTGGTAGGGATCCTCATTTTTTACCCATTCCACAGAAGACAAAAGGCTATTATGGACTGAAGGGTGGAGGGTGATGTTCATACTTTAAGTTGGAGAAGTCCATACACTCAGCTATAGAGGTTCTTAAATTTTATGTGGCAGCCATAATGATAACTATCCAAATAATCAGTGTTATAGTGCTCTTCCCAGTTGCCAGAACTGAACCTTTTTTATAGGAAGAGTTCAATAGGAATTGCAAAAAACACTCTCATTTTTATTATAAAACTAAGGCCAGACATCATTTTAAGTTTTTCAAGTATTGATAAACAAGGTAATCACTAGTAAAATATGTCTATGTTTATCGGTTGTGGGAATGTTTAAAATGCAGTGTGTTATTGCTCTAAAGGGTGTGGAAGAAGAAGGAGTGAAAAGCAAGATGGAAGGAGTAAGCAGAACAGAATAAAGTATTTTCTCTTTTAGAGTTATGGCATCTTTTTTATCTCCTCATGTAGGTGACTGCGACTGTGCTGCAAAAACTCAATTAGACATGAACTGTGATCCTTTGGGGTACTGTACTGATGTTAAACTGAGCTGAAGTTCTCTCTCACATAAATCTATTTCACTTTAGAATTTAATATGGATGAAGCAGCTTTTATAAAACTTCCAACTGAAGAAACATAATAAGATTCTGACAACTTTACTAGCAAGTGTCATTTTGCAAATGTATAAATTTAGAAATTGATTTTCTTTCTCTAATCTTCTAGAACCAAGATGTAGCTGAGAATTCTAGGTGTTTAGGATTAGATCCATAATGGCATATGAAATGAATGATATAGGCTCTTTTCTTGATATCAGTAGCAACTGGAATTACCAGCCAAGATGTAGTCCTTCTTATGCTATGTGCTCTAGAGATATTTAGTGAAATACTGTCCCATAATGACTGAAATTTGCAAAAGAATTGAAAGAAGAAAAATGTCACAAATTTTGAATTTACATCTATTGATTTATTTATGGCTTGAACTCACATGGAGAAAGATAAGCATAAGGCAGGAATGGATTTATCAGGGGTAGAGGAGTAGTAGCAACATTGCGGCAAACAGGAACTAGAGATTCATTTTGTCTCACCTATGTTTTTACATGTAAAAGTTAGAATTTTGATTTAAAGTCCCAAAGTGCCTGTTGAACACTGATAAGTTTAGCAAGGATAACTTAAAAGTCACAGACAATTAGCACTCAAAATGAGTCAATATTTCTTTTTTTTGTTAAGTTCTAAATATTTATATTGGCTTTAGCATTTAGCAGTACTAAATATTGCTGCAATGTAGTTCTTCTGTTATCTAACAGTTTCAAAATATCATACTATGATTTTTCAGCACAACCTATTACTCTTACTGAAGAGATTTCTTTGGAGGATTTCAAAATTTATTTTGTAGAACTTATACCTAAAAAAGCTCAGGTTAAGTTTCAAGTTAGGCAAAAAGAAAATATTTAAAGATACATTTAAAGATATCAGATGGATCTTATTCTGTCAGTTGCTCCCTGCCCTGAGTTAGCTCATTGAGTCCAGTGGTACTAATTTCAGATCTGGGGAAAGAGGTGTGCTGTTGAACGCATACATTAAGTATGACTGCCATGTTGTGCCATTCATATACAAAACACATGTACAGAGTGACGTTGTGATTTTCCCTTTCCTTTTTCACGCTTCAACCTTACTCTTAAATCTTGTGACATTTGAGAAACTTCCAGTGAAATCAGGGCATCATACAAAGGTATAGAGTACACTGAAGCCTCTGTTCTCTAAAGTGCTACAAGCACCAAAATTGTTCCTTTGGGGTGGCAAGTGTTAAAACAAAAGCTATGTTAACGGCTGAAAATGTACCAGTACTTAAATTCTCTTTCCTTTGCTATAAAACCGATCACGGAGTCAGGCCTGTATGTTTTTCCATATCCTTATAGACACAATTACTGTGTTGTTAACATTGGTAAAAATCTAAATGTTTGTTACCTTGAAAAGCTCTATTTGTTGAAGATCCAGTAAAGTTCAAAGATTTTTCTTTTTCAGTCAAACAGGGCTGGCTACACTGGGCTAAGTGTTTATTACCACCTCCTTTCACTCGTGCCAATTAGCACCTACCAGTGAACACACAATTGGTCATTGCCAATGGGGGCTTTCTGTCAAGAATTTCCCTTTCCTAAGTAGGGGTTGGGGGGGTTGGGG
>NW_009215752.1:42612-46021 GCF_000690835.1 Fulmarus glacialis
AAACCTGCTTTGTGTTTTTACAGAAGGGGACCCAGCAAGAAATTTTATGATGTTATCACAGCTAGTTCTAAAATAAGAATTCTATTTAAATAGAATAAGAGTTCCATTCTTCATTTTATTTTTGAAACTTTGCATAATATTGGCCTAAATGGATTTAGCTCAGGTACCTTGGAAAACAAGGAGATCTACAGCATTGTTTTTGACAGCTTTCTGAGTATAAGCAGTTCACAAAAAATCCTATTCTTTAGTTTTAGAAATGAAACTATTAATCCTGCAAAAAACTTCACAAGTCAATGCACTGCAAGTAAAACTCTGACCCACTCATGTCAGGGAATTTATCTGCAGTAATTAGTTGCTATTAATAATAATGAGGTATAGGAATACAAAGTATTATATTAAATAGAAGTACAATATCGTATTATTAGAGAAATTCAGAGAGATACGCTTTGAGTAAGATGTAAGTGTAATAAAGCTAGATTTGAGTGACGCAGAGCCATAATTCTTGGATCTTGACTAAATTCCACTTCACTAATTGCTCCTATATCTATATTTCTTACTCTGGTATGAAGATTCCTTATTACTCTCCTACCTTCTATGTCATCTTGATGTACGCTCACAATCCTGTTCTATTCTTTCCCCAGCCATAGTTGAATTTCAATAATGAATACAGTGATCTAACATATAGGTTGTAAAAGTCGAGTGCTCTTGCGTCTTTGGATAAGAGCTGCTATGTGAAAGATTGTCATTTAAATAAAACACCTCTTACCGTGCTCTCCAGCTCAGCATTTTTTCTTCCAAATATCATGTCTTTCTACTTTTGCCTTATCTGCAGGCACAGATAGTTTGTCAGAAAATAGTTGTATGGATTAGAAACTAAACCCTTGTCAAGTGGTGGAGGTTAATGGGGCACAAAATAAAAATCATATGGACTGAGGGAACGAATGTGTAGCGTGTATTATTTTAACGTATCACTTTTCTAGTACAGTTTAGAAACTCCTGACTATAATGGAGTCAATGTTGCAAAGAAGCTGAGCTCATCAAGATGGAGGAGAAGGAATGTTCATTACTGTTTGTATTTGATAAGTCATCTATGAGAAATGCAAATATTTGGAGGAACCTAAATTATGTACTGATTGTTAAGAGGGTATAGGCTTGTACTGTTCGCTGTTCAGTGGGTTTTTTTTTCACAGTGCCACCAAATAACTATTTAGAGTTAAAATAGTAGAACGTCATTTTTAGTGCATAATGTCTTTATAAATAAGGCACAGTTAGAAACAAGATCTAAAGGGTGCCTCAAAAGCTTGTACCCCTTTTTTTCAAGAGTGACCCTCATTGAGACTTCCTCTAAACACTGAAATCCCTAATGAGATTAGAGCATAAACTCCAAAAATGTAAATGTTGTTCTATAGATATTTCACACTATGGTATGGGAGGGTGGATGCTAATACTGTGACTGTGGTAATGTTGTTAGGTAGCTAGTAGCTATTTTGGTCCTGGTATTTCTCACTGCAAATCCTTAATTATGTTTATGTATTTACATGGGGTGACATGTACACATTCAGTTCACAAAATATTTTTCCCCCGAGTAAAGAATTTCAGGTTCTTGTTAGGTGAGAGATTATGCATAAACAGCCCTTGCAAAACAGACTAGCTTGAGATGTGTGCTGGAGTTGTTTTTAAGCACTGCCACACAAATACTTCTTGAAGCACATGGCATGCTCTGATATTTAATGTTTTATTCCCATTTGTAGGGTGAAAGATAGAAATTCCTTAGTTTAGTTTATTTTGTATTCTTTCTTTTGTCCTTATTTTATGTCTTTTTTACCCCCTTCATTATTTTAAAGACATCTTAGAGAGCTTCTGGTCCTTCAGTGAAATATTCCAGTCTTGGAAATTTGACCTTTTATGTGTACACTGTAGAAAAGGAGTAGATTCATAGCTTTTAAGGCCAGAAGGGACCATTCGATCATCAAACCTGACCTCCTGTATAACACAGGCAAAAGAATTTCCCTCTATTGAGTCCAATAATTTGTCTGTAAACCATAGAGTAACAGGATGTTATATTTTAAGAGTAGTTTAAAACTGTACAGGTCTCATTTTAATTTTTCACCAGTGGTTTCAGTTTATCATTCAAATAATATTTATAACAGAGAATATCTGTATGAATATTGCTGGTACTTTATATAGATCTTCGGCTATGTCTTAGTTTAGTTTATTAATCCATTGGTGAAGCATATGTTGCTTTGCATTTCAGTGGTTACAAATCTGAGTCTTAAAATTCTCCAAATCAGAGACTGTGCTGCCATTAGACTAAACCATTTCATCTCACTCACAGGCATTCACTTGCACCCACATAAATTATCAAGTTTAAGTTCAAGGCTTACTTGTTAGTTGTGAACACTGCATAGTTTCTGCCAGATTCGGCTTTCATAGTCTTATACAGTATGGAAAAATGAAAGGGCAATATTAAATTGCCAGTTCATATCTATTTACATCACATATAACAGCCTTTATCTCAGCTTTATTCAGCTCTGACTCCTCAACTGCTTACAAGTTGATGGGAAAAGTTACATTATGCAACAACTGAGAGGCATGCTGTGGAAACAGGCTCAGCATTAAAGACCAGCAATGAGAACCATGTTCAAATTATACCGTTTTTAAAAAAAAGTTTGAATATACATCAAGGGCTCTACTGAGTTACAGTGCAAAATGGCTTCTCTGAGAAGAACAGGAATAATGGCTCTCACAGAGGTTTCAGGCTAAATCAAACCCACTCAAACCTCTTAACCAGTTAAAAAAATGTGAAGGAAAAGTCCAATTCTGCATCCACAGCTACTGTTGAGTGAAAGGCAGCTTTTTCATTTTCACTGAAATGAGTAACACTCAGACTAACCTACTGGTAGAGAGTACAGAATGTGGAGACAGATATATAGAGGCACTAATTTTTAACACCTCACCACAGTTAGAAGGGAGATCAGTAGCTACAACCATGTTGAATAAAATGTAAGAGATGTAATAGATGTTATAAGAAAGACACAAATCAGACAAAGCTGACACATAGTTCGCCACTGCTAACTCTGTGGTTGTCTGAATGTGATACAAGCCAGGGAAAGTCATCTCTGGAGACACTTGCAGCCTTAAGTCAGGAAACCACAATTTACTGTTTTGTCAGAAATGGCTAAGAGACTTACTATTTGTCAAGAAATAACATATAAGTGTGCAATCTAGCTTCTGGAGAATGACTGGACATTGCCTGGAAGCTAACCAGCATGTTAGAGATGTTCAAATGCATTTGGAGTCAAAGTCTCCAAAGAAAGGGAAATATGAATATGTTATAGAAGGCATATGTTGTGGTAGGCAGCCAAACATCACACAGCTGTTCACTCACTCCCCCCCTGCAGTGGGATGG
>NW_009215753.1:0-1944 GCF_000690835.1 Fulmarus glacialis
CCTTTTCCCCTTTTCCCCTTTTCCCCTTTCCCTCTTCCTTCCTCCCTCTTCCCGAGCGCTCGCGGTGCCGTCGCCGGTCCCCGGCTGCCCCCCGCCCCTCTCAGCATCCCGCCCGGCCTCGCATCGCCCGGGACACGCAGGTCCGGTAGTGAGCGGGGCACATGGTCAGACCCCTCCTTTCCTCTGGTACAGCTGAGTGCCTCCTTCCGTAGAGCTCTGCGTCTCGCCCACAGCCTCCTCTACACAGTACGTGATTTACAGCAACGAACCAGCAAGCTCAAAATAAACCAGTGCTCCTGGAGCTGGTGGATGTCAAGAAATCCCAGCACCCTGCTCAGAAGTGCCAACGTAATTATTTTTAATGCTGAACACACACCCTTTGCTTAAAATTTCTGTCTCGGTAAGCACGGCACTCTGGGCTCCGATATCCTACTGCCGCTCCATTAAGATGGAGTAATTTTCATCTCTTGTTTACTCAGCACAAGCACAAACGGTCCCATGACACTTCTGAGGGTGGAAGTTGGGGTTTGTTCTCGCGGTCCAGCAGTATGCTGCCAGTCAGCTATTTTCTGCTGCAAGTTAGTTCCACATGCTCTGTAGTAATAGTTTTAATTTTGAATAAAAATAACTTTTGCATCACGAATTTCATAATGAAGATAACCCTGAGATAACCACCCTGGTGGAAATCCTGCGTTGCTAATTTATATAGGGCAGAGCTAATTATTTTGCTCTGTATTACTTACTGTTCATATAGATGGTACTGAGAGGATATCTACCAAGTACGCACGGCCTCTTCGTATCTTGTAGTTAGAATGCTGCTGCTTGTGAAATTAAAGAGTAGACATATATTATACAGGTTATGTCTTCAGTCTGACAGAACGCCGGTTACTTCAGGTCTGGACTTTCTCCAGCTGCCGGATTGCAGCGCAGTTTTGTAATTGCACTGAAGAATGCAACTGCACGCTCACTGCCAGTGAAGCGGAGGCTGATTTCAGCCGCACAGGAGAGCCTTGGGTTCAAACAACAGGTTGCTAAAGGTAAAAAGGTGTGAAGCTCAACTGGATTCTCATGCTAGTTTAAATCCTCCAAGCTAAGCTGATTGGACGTGGGTACTGAGAACCTGGTTTTGACCTCAGTGTGTTCGTGTATGTTAGTATTTATATTAATAAATACAATGTCTTTGGAATGTTTCCAGGTCCTGATGCCATTTGGCATGGAGTGGTCTCCATTCGTACCATGACATTCTGTAGCCTCCAAACCAAGGCAGTGCATGCGTGCTGCCGACAGGGAAGAGCTGTTGGCTTGGCCCGTGCTAACTGCTGAGCCATGCCAAGAATTACTCAGGAGAATGCCAAGGAACCTTTAACAATTTAGTGGTACAGTTGATCATTCCAGTGCATGAGCACTGTTTAATGTACTCATATAGGCACAGGCTATAAATTTCAGTTCTCAAATTATTTTAAATGTTCAAATTCTCTTTGTAAAATGTCAGTAAGAATTGCAATTAATAATATTTATTAAGGCACTGCTTTGCAATATAAATACATCGCAAAATATCCCTGCTGGGATAGCTAAGTAAATCCGCATTATCACCTCCGTTGCACAGACAAGAATACTGTGATCAGAGCAGGAGAGCTGCAGTTTTTAATAGATTTGTCCAAATCTATTAAATTGTGGTTTGAAGGCTTCCCATTTGTCCAAATCTATTAAATTGTGGTTTGTGTGGATTAGAATTTCAGTCAAGTAGGTCAGTACTTACTGGTATCCAGTATGAAACTTATATAGGATAATGAGTAGATTTTAAATCCAGATGAGTTTTCTGAGTGTCAAGACTAATCACCAGAATTTATGTGCACCACTGAGCACACAGTAATTTCGACCTACAGGCTGTAACTCTTTGACCCGTCTTTTTAGGAAGATGTCAAATGGTGCAGAATTCACTCT
>NW_009215753.1:1978-4353 GCF_000690835.1 Fulmarus glacialis
AAAAATTACTGCTGAAAGTATAGAACTTACTTTTAATATAAACTGCATAGATTTTTTCTTTGGATACTTTGGAGACTTTGGATCCTTCTTTTCTGCTGGGTTTTCCCCTAGGTTTAACAACTGCCCACCATGTCTTTATGTACGATTGACCATGACAAAGTCAGCTATTAACTGTTCTTCAGATGATCTACGCACTCTGCTAAAGAGTATTTTCAAGGCCTCGCAGGTATTCTTGCAGGTTTTACCAAATACTTTCAAAAAGAGGTGGCACACTTCTTCCAGCACTCATTTCAGTGTAGCTAAACAGAGTGCATCTCGGTTACACTCACCTTCGTATTTGCAGCACTGCAGGACCTCCCTTCAGGTCTTTTGTTGACTGCGATGCCTGGGCTTTTGTGATGGTCACACAAACTTTCTACCACGACCTGTATTTCTTTGTTCCTGGATATATGCCCTCACATCCGACTCTGTTAAAGCATATGCTATTCAAAGGAGCCCATTTTGCTAAGTGAACCTGTTTTGTTCAGTTGCCTCTTTATTGACTCTATTGATTTCGCAATTTCCATCTGTGAAAGTAACCAGCAATGACTTCAGTAAAACAGTTGAGGAAAAAAACCTTCTTTTCAGATCTTTTAATTTCTCTTCTGCATACATGTCAGAAATAGGGTGACTGGGTGTCGTGGTTTAACCTGGCAGGCAGCCAAATACCATGCAGCCGCTCACTCACTCCCCCCCCCGCCCCAGTGGGACAGGGAGAGAATCAGAAGGGTAAGAGTGAGAAAAACTCGTGAGTTGAGATAAAGACAGTTTAATAAAACAGAAAAGGGAGAATAATAATGATAATGATAAAATATACAAAATAAGTGATGCACAATGCAATTGCTCACCACCCGCGCTGACCGATAACCAGGTAGCGATCGGTACTTCCTGGATCACGCCTACCATTCATATACTGAGCATGATGTCACGTGGTATGGAATACCCCATTGGCCAGCTGAGCTGGCTGTCCTGATTATGTTCCCTCCCATCTTGTGTACCTAGCTCAGTCAGTAGGCATGGGAGCTGTCCTTGGACTAGGAGGGCACTTAGCAACAACTGAAAACATCAGTGTGTTATCAACATTCTCCTCATACTAAATCCAGAACACAGCACTAGGAAGAAAGTTAACCCTATCCGAGCTGAAACCAGGACACTGGGTTTTTTGTTCTTCTCTAATAATTTGCATAAATCAATACCTTGTTACCTTTTCTCTCTTTCCATCCCTGCATTTCTTCACTCGTTCATCCATGCATGGAATACCTCTTTTGCAAGCTACACAAGAGAAAAAAAAAGCATAAAGGAAGTTTCATTATATGGATTTCTTAAAATATCCCATTTTGACTGTGTCTGTATTTTAGTCTCTCTTCAGGACTGGAAAATTATTTTGTACTTAAAATGCTGTCCCAGACAGGTTTTCAGGATAACACAGAAGTACCAGTAGTGATGATTCAACACGGACACATTTTTCTTTTATCATTTCTTTGGATTGAGAGAAACAGAAAAACGTGAGTGAAAGTACCATGGTAACCTTCCTCCAATTTTATAAAAAGAAATCAGCAAAAAGCTGTTATAATTAAATACTGCGGTAGTACTTAGAGGCCTTGGACCCATTACACAATGAATGTTGTAAATCATAAACAAAAGTCCCGTTGCCTCCAGTGAATAATTTGTACTTACATTAAATATTCAACCTCCCTTTTCTTCCCCCTGCCTTTCAGTGGGGTTAGCCTTTTCCTGGAGAGCTTTGTTATCGGGTCACTCTTCCCTTATCAAATGCTTCCTGCGTCTAAACTGCCACCAACTAAAACTAACATATCCTTTGGGTAGGTCCGGAGCTCCTCATGTCTCTAGAGCAGTAAGTACATAACCAGCTGGGAACCAAGATCCACTTACTTATTTCCTGTAGGTGAGGACAAAGAGATCAAATTCAGTAGTATTTGACTTATGATTTCTCAATATTCACTCATTTTTATGATAACTGAAAACTTTGTTTTCTCTGATAGGAAATCTCTAGACCCGGTTAAAATGCTGTTTTATAAAATGGGTAGAAAGAGACAAAGATGTAATACCAACAGAAAACTATTTTCTCTGCGATCCTACCTCATGACATGCTCTGAATTTGAAGGCTTCTTCATCCAGCTAATACTAGGTGATAGTCATAGGGAGAGGATACTTGGCTTAAGTAAGTCGGCTGCTTTTAAGCAAGTTGAAAAAGGTGGTTGTGACCAGCAGTGACATTTATCATAGAATCATAGAACGGTTTGGGTTGGAAGGGACCTTAAAGATCACTTAGTTCCAATCCCCCTACCATGGTCAGGGACACCTTCCACTAGACC
>NW_009215754.1:0-9863 GCF_000690835.1 Fulmarus glacialis
GGGGAGGGGGAGGGAGGGAGGGAGGGAGGACGGATGACGACTATCCCTAAGAGCCTGTTTGTAAAGGAAGTTATTACCACGTGATAAACTAAGATGTAACTTTACAGTGCACTACCTACTCTATGACAACACACTACATGGGTTGTTCCAGGACACACCTACACAACACTGAGGTTGAAGATAACTATTATCAAGAAAGCCTAAGCATCAGAAATTGCCATGCTAGCAAACTGCTCCGCTTTGGGTCAGCCGTGAACACAAGTATGATGCTCTACTAACACAGCTGTCCTGCTTCTGGTATTCAGCTCGTTGGCTCTGAGTTAGTCCGGCTCTGCAGCACTGCCCTGTGCTGACAAGACTCCACATGGGACATTACTGTGGAAGTGAACTGCATTCTGAACTTGCGTCCTAGTTCAGTGGGCAGTAATATTCCCATATATACAAAGAAGCAGCCAGGTAAGAGGCTTGTTTTTCAAGTGTGCAAAGCACCCAGCTTTTGCACTGAAGTCAGTCACAGCTGTTTAGTGCTAGGTAATCACAAAGCATCAAGCCACTTGAGGTATAAAAGACAGTGTCTCATGAAAATGGAAGTCAAAGTTTTGCCACTGATTTTAACAGGTAGGATTTTAGCTCTTTAAACAAAACAACCCAACAAACAACAGAAACAAAACCACTCAATAAAACCCTTAGTATTCTACGTTTAAAAGGAAAACAGATTGGGGTGTTGTTTCCATACGTAGATGACAAATAGAGGCCTGCATATAGTTTGTTTAAATCATTGTTTAAAATAAAAAGATAATGTGACTATTAAAAGGCTCTAAAGCTGTATTTTTTTATGCTTTCTGATTCCAGGCCAGTCACACCTGGAATACATATGTTTAACTGAGCAACTGATAGCTTCTAGATTTAACAATTTAGAAGATTTACTGTTTGGACCTAAACATGCTCGTATTATGCCTTCCTACTAGCGAAACTAAATTCACCCATAATTTTAACCTGCATTATTTTAAAAAAAAAAAAAAAAAAAAAAAAATCATTCTCTTTTAGCCTGCAAAATTAAAATTATAAAAAGAGGACTTTTACAAACTAGATTACTCTTTGGAACTTTATCTGCAACTAGAGAAAACTGAACTTCACTATGGATATGCAAACACAAAAAAATTTTCCTTTCATGAATCCCAGAATCTAGCCCAATAGCTTGTTTTAATCTTGGAGTTCTACAACTTTAAAGGAAAATATTAGGAACACATAAATATGTTTTACGTTACAAATAGAAAACTCAAGAAAATAAGTTTACTTTATAAAGGTAGGGTGTATTTTAAGTGACAATATTATGAGCTTGGGATTCCCATGGAGGACTAAAATCCTCCATTTGAAAATACAAAGCAAAATTAATTAGAAAACACAGTTTGAGTGAAAAGTATTCTTGCAAAGAGTTCTTAGAAAGGATCACCTTGAATGTGTTTGATGCTGAGGAGATGCCATAACTTTCCTTCACACAAAAGCAGTCATCAACAGAGCACAACCAGATGTTAAGTTTTCTTTTCTTAGTTTCTGTAAACCTCTGTGACCTCCCTCAAATTAAAAAAGGGAATAGCATTTTTAAAGCCACAGGAGCTATCATTAGTGAAGCATTCTAAGGATTTTCATTAATTCATAGCCAGCCAACCAGGAATTTTCCCACAGCCGTATACAAAAAAAGTCAGAGAAGTCACTGATTGCTTGGTTGGATTTGAATGTAGTCAGAAGTAAGATCAAAAATATCTAGTCCCTCCCACTGATATAAGAGTGAAGAACATAGGGAAGGTCAGAAATTAAAATCCAAGCCTGCCCACCAACCACGAGGAAAATACAGCACCGCCATATTACAGTGGATATAGAAATGGTTATTACAACTTTGTGAGGCAAGAGAATCATATAGATAGATCGATAGAAATCAATTACTTGGAAACCTTTACGCACAGAACGTGCGGTTCCAAGCAGAACTACATGCCTATCATCTCCTCCACATAGCTGCCTCAAGACTTAGATTGATGTTGTCTAGTTATTAGCGTAATGCCCACCGTTTATAGCAACTTATGACCTGATACACACATTTAGTTGGAGCCCTTTGAACTCTTCATGCTCCTCATTTGTCCCTTATAATTTCTGTCAACCAAGGGTTCCAGCACGGAAGGAGCTTGTACTTTCAATGTTAGATCGTCAGAATACAAAGGTTACAGAAAACAGAAGAACGCATTTTAACAGCACTTCCCTTGAAGACATTACAATGACCTCTACATTACTGTGACATGTTATGCTCTGTACAGCATTTGTAAAGGAAAAGGAAAAGGCCAGGTACAGACTCAAAGACTGCTGGCTTGCAGACTCCATGCTGCCAACAAGAAGGTGCATCTGTCAACACAGAGGTCATCATTTCACAGCCACCTCTGTACACTGTCAGATAACCAACTGATACAAATTTGATTCAGATCAGTCACACAACTCTAATTCTGTTGAATTAACCAGGACATACTTTATGCTTTCAGGACTGTAAGAAGAGAGACGATACCTGATCTAGCATGAAATCTCCTAGGACAAAGCTACCTCTCACATTTATTTGGGTACATTAGAATAAGTAGCATGAATGATGTGCCCCAAAACCAGATTTACTGTCTTACTGAATAACAGCCCAAGACCAGATCCGTAAGAGTAAGAAAAATAAAGGGTGCTCATGCACCTACAGCTTTGAACTTAAGAGGCAACATGAAGAAAAGTCATAACATGCATTTAACAGATTGCTATGACATATATTCCATATTTTCAATATCCATTTATGTACTACTGATAAATTTTGACACTTTATTGAAAACGTTGCTCACTTGTAGCCAGTATCAATGTATTTTTCATACAGTAGGTGAGCTATCAGTCTTTTTCTTCCTACCTGCCCTAGAAGTGCACGGCCCTCTCCCAAAAGGTCTTGATGGTTATTCAGAGGTACAGTGTCCTACCAGTGAAATGAAAGAGCAAGGATCCTTTGGTCATCTAAAAGAGAGCAATCCCTACCCCTTACGTTCTGCACACCTGCAGGTTGATTCTTAAATTAATCTTCTTGTACTCCTTATTTCATCTCTACACAAGCCTATTCAAAAGGATTTGCTAACCACAATTCCAGCCCTAGTTATTGGTAACATACTAAGAAAAAGATTTCATACTTAACTCTTAACCTGGTCATTATAGATTAAGGAACTCACCTAGAGTCAGTAATGGATCGTTTAACTCAGGTTGAAGGAGGAACAGAGGAGCTTAATGTACTGGACAGCTCTGGCAGGAGCAGACAACTACTTTTCTAAGCCAACAGAAGGAATTCATCCACCTCTTGGAAAACATTCATCACCTCCTGCCTAAAGAGCCTATGAAGGAATGGAGGGGCCTTAAAAAGTACAGAAACAGCCACTTAGTATGTGTCCTTTACTAGAATCTAACAGAGCATTTTGAGTTTAAAATGTGTGAAAAATCCTCATCAACAGCCAAGAGATGAGGAAAAATGTGGGTGACCATTGAACAGGATACCAGATTAGGACACAGACACTTCCTAGCCACAGAATTAGCTTCCTTTTGCTATCCCCTTACTACCTGAATGATGCACCAAGGATGAAGTACCAAGAGGCAGTGTTCTCGCATACCCATGGGACTTCTGCACCATTATCAGCACATGGAATAATAAAATTATTGTTCCAGGATATCTGGAACAATTCTTCAAAGCCAATAGTGATATAACACTGTAACAGCCTTCAAGTGAGACAGAATTCCAAAGAACACAATGTATCCTGAAACATGTGCTGATGCTTGCTAAACTGCTAATCCAAGCATTAATTATTTTTAATAATCAGTTCAAACTTTGAGAGAACAAATCCCTACCTGCACAATTAATTTCCCTCATACTCTTGGAATCCATCCATACAATTGTGAGAGGTGACAGGAGGACTAGAACAATGATGTGACTTGTATATGTTGCTTCATGTACTATTGCTTTTACTACCTTTTAAAACGCTGCTATTAACATGTCTGGATCTGCTTCTGGGAGGCTTCCTCAGCAGGTTCCTGAAGTTTGTTGGTTTTGTTTGGGTTTTGTTGGGGTTTTGGGGGGTTTTGTTTATTTGTTTGTTTTGGGGGTTTGTTTTTTTTTTTTTTAAAACCAAATCTCTGAAATTTGGTCTTAGAAAATTCTCTAGTTGACCTGTCCAGGTGACTTGTTCTAGAACTTACGCCACAATCACCACCTGCGCCTCATCTCGTTCTGTTTTTACCGTGACAGGCTCCTCTGGTGCCGTTTCCACCTCTTCTGCCTCCAGCTCTGCTCTGTTTGTAAGTATAAAGACTGTACTTCGGGCAGGGATGAGAATTTAGTCAAACTGCACAGGTATGACTGATAGTTACTGCTGGACTGGCAATTGCTTTAACTTGTCTTGTCATAAATGTTTCTCTTTTTAGTGCTTTTTCTACTAGATGGCCTCTAGCTTAACTGACTTCCAACAATTTATCTGAGATGCTGTTAAATCACAGTAAGTTTGTTTCCTCAGAATCATGTTCTTCATAGCAGTCACACTGTAAATTAACCAGAAGCCCATGCTATTCTTCAATCAAGAAACAGTGCATTTGGACAATACCTCCTAGGGGTGTTTGACTGATAAAACCAAACGGAACAGGCCCCATGAACAGAGGGGTTAACACACCAGCTATCAGCTTCCCTTCTGATTGCTGGTGGCAAATGAAGCAATTCGTAAGGCAGAAAGCTTTGGCAAGCAGAGACCCATTGAAAGCTGGTGTTACTAATAGACTTACCAAAAACTCAAACACTGATACAGAGTCATCAGATGCATCTTCACTGTAAAGTAGGTTACTCCAAGCCCTTTTCAAAAGCAACACTAAGGCCCCTATCCATACACATGGCCAACCAAGAAAGTCTATGTTCAAGGTGTTTTTAAGCCAGATGTAAAAACATTGCTGATAGGCTAAAACCAAAACCATTTAAGAACCTGCCAGTTATAAAGTATTTATGAACTTTAGAAAACACAACATGAAGAATTTATGTATTTATTAGAAATAGGTTTACTGATAGTTTTCAGAGTTTTGGTGGCAAACAATTACTAATTTGTAAAATAGAACACTTCATGTATACAGATCCAGAGAAAAGTGGGTTTATTAACTTTATTAACACTGCAGTTTATTAAGAATCATTTCTTAACTGTACTTTCCTCTGTTCCTTGATATTTATTGTCTACACAGTTTGACTCACTTCCAAAAATTACACCTGCTTGTTTTATACCAGTACACCCATTCGATAAGGGATCTTCTCTATGTTCACCAATACTTTTTCATAAATGCAGAAATTATGTCTTAGATATGATCTTGAAAGTAAAATTTATTAATTAAAATAGCTTTAAGCATGTTAAAATACACATTTATACCCTGGCTAGCTGGCAGAATTTTGGATAATCAAAGTGATAATATTTGTATTTCTGTTAAATAAATATTGCAGTGAAACTACAGAAATTAGTCTATCCATTACTGGCATAAGCCTGTATTCACTATTTTAGTAAGTATATATCTGGTTAAAGTCTCTGAGAAAATCATGTAGAAGCGTTGGGTGTCAAGACGGGTGACTCCTATTGAGGAAAGCTGGAAAAGACAAATAGCTGGACAATGTGATAATTGTAAAGTACTATATGCATAAAAAGGATAAAATCCTTTTTGAAGTTTGCATTTAAATTTTGTTGCTTAAATTAAGTCTCATATTACCATAACCTAAAATTAAGTACTTAATATGCACTGATCTAGACATAGTTCCTTATTTTGAGTTACTGTAACTTGCACTTCCACAAAATAATTTTTCGTAATTAATATAGGGAGAAGTATATAACAAATAAACATCCATGTATTTGATATAACTTTTATGTGTTTTTCTACGTGTGATGTATTTATGCATAATGTTCCTTTTTAAACCTAGAAACGACACATGGTATAGGAACATCAGCATTAACCTAAAGTTTCAGAAAAAAAATTTATTTCAAATACACTCATTATACTGGTAGCAGTATATACAAAAACAAAGCAATATACTTTAAAAATAAAAAATATTTTTACTTTTGAAAATTAAAAATGGTATTCAAGCTTAACAGTTCTCTGGTAATACTTCACACTCCTCTTATCTTGTTTGCTTCTAAAAAACATGCTAAATCTATGGGTAAAATTCAGCCTGTGAGCAGAATTAAGCAGGCAAGTTCACATCAAAGCTTTGTTTCATCATCTTTAGACTGATCTGTTGGAAAAGACAGCTGGTCCTTATTAAACACCCTTTAAATGTTGCAGTTTTAATTAAGTAACATCCATGTTATATTAACATTACCAAATAATTAACTAAAGAAAAGCTAGTATCGTCTAATCATGACTGCTTAACATCTTTTCACCAGTGGACTATAAAGTATTAATCTATTAAAGCAGAACTTGTTCTTAAATAAGTGTCTCAAGATTTTAAATTAACAAGTCTGATAAAGTAGTTACTACACTTCTGCTTACTCAAAAGCGGATTTTGGGGGGAAGTAAGGCAGGGAGTGGAGTTCGACATCTAAACCAAGGGACACAATCTAGGGAGGAAATCAATCAAATCTGTAACGTCCTAAGAGACTTCAGCTGCAGAAATTTTGTTAGGTCAACAGCTTATAAATTTGCATCACATTCAAATTTCCTAATTTCACACCAACATACGAAGAGATATACATTTTTGTTCTTAATACTTAGAGTTTCAATTACATAAGCAGGCTTATGTTTCCATAATTTTGTTCTCCAGGTTGTGTGTTTGAATGCTCATTCTGAAAACACAGCATTTGAACTGTATAGCCTCATAGTTCTTGAAGAAACATTCATCTGCTTATTTAAACATTAACATACTTAGGCTACTTTGTGCATTTTTAAATTAACTTAAATAGGCAGACTGTCACCAACACTTTTGGACCCTAGAGTAAAAATGGGGTCACATTCTCTGCTACATTACTTGATAAATGAAACTTAAAAAAAAAAAAAAAAAAAGCCACCCCACAACCCCGGAGTGATCTTGAAGCCAAATTCTAAGCTAAACAGAAGTAATACAGATGCCTACCTGCATGACTGACCATGTTGCAAAGCCTTGCACTCAACATGTTGCGTTATATCTAATCAGAGAAATGCACTAAGCTTTAAATGACGCATCTAAAATTCTAAAATGCTCTATATGCTAGTGGAGAGAAATCTATTGATTCTAAAAATTCAGAAAAAATGGAGGATACAGAACTGCTGGCATCTGGTCTGCAGAGCTTTCAACCAACTCTGGAACTGTCTATAGATTAAAGAACCCCCGATGGCAAACATTTAACACCTTCCACCATGCTTCACCTCAGGTCTGCCTTCTGCCCAATACCCTTAAAAATTTTTAAATACTCTGCAAGAGAAAATCTGATTTTTTAACTGTTGGAAAATAATAAGAAATAAAGGGAGGAACTTAAACTCCAGTAAATTATTTCTTACCATTTTACAAGGTATTCTTCCTCCTAAATAAAGTTCCCAAAACATATATTTAGCTGGGAAAATTATTTCAGTATGACTTAGCTCTGTGCTTAGAAAAGTCCTAGCTGTAGAAAAGAATGAGCGTGTGTTGGGAGAGATCTTTGAGGAGGTAAATGTAGGGACATAGCAGCATGAGTCTAAAGAATAAGGAGACAGGCAGAGCTCCTGATAGTGGAACAGTAGGAAATGGGGATCCTCAGTGTCTCTGCTATGAAAAAGAAAAGGAAATAGAAAGCTCCTTAAATAAAGAGCATAGATGACGACACAGGGAGAGTTTCAGGGGAGAATGCACAGGAACAGAGACCCCTACTATGTCTGATAAGCTTTGCTTAGCAGAGCAAAGGAAGGTACAACTCTCTGCTAACAAGAAGAGGGGGGGAAAAAAAAAAAAGAGGTTTGCTAAAATGCTGTATTATTTATTCTTTCTCATAATACAGTCTCATTAAATTTAAGCTTTATACTGCACACGGTTCAGTGCCAGGAACTTCAGAGGAATTAAACATATGAAAAAAATTACTCATGTGTGTAGTCCCATTAGAATCTACAAAACAACTTGAGAGTAAAGTTGCTCATGTGTTTAACACTGAATAAATGAATCTGAAATATATTCAAATCATCATCAGAGCCCAAGTCTGCCTTCTCTGTACACCTCATGGCTTGTTTATAGGATGAAAAAAATTCAGGGACTACTTTTCCAGAATAGCTCCCCATGTGGACATACTTATTCTAGATTAAAAGAGGCCCTTCCCTGATTTATTTTTTCTGGATAAAGGTATGCATATGATGTAGTAAGACCATCCATATGGAAAGACCATCCATATGGAAAGCTACTTTGCAATACTATTCTGCTTTAAGCAAACATTCTACCTTAATATGAAATCACATTAAGTGTAGAAATATATTAAAATTCGTTAAACATCAATGAAAGAAATCCTAGACTTAGCAAAGTCAATCTAAATTCTAAAATCCTGGATCAATTGAAATCACTGACAATTCTTAGCAACAGTAATGTTAAGTTACTCATCCTGATATTAACTGCTTTCCTGCTGCAGACATATGTTGAATTTGCAAGACAAATGCCAAAGTATTACTAAAGAAGGCAATTGATACAGGCATATATTTTCCGATGGAGGTTGTTAAAAAAAAAAAAAAAAAAAATCACATCTAAAGACTTTAGTTTTGAAAATATTAGCTATTAAGAATAATTTCAGGAGCTAAGAATCAAAACATCAAATACTTCCTCACCACATTCTTTTAACCATAGTCCAGCAATATGTTCTCATCAAGTCAAGCTTTTACTGCCACAAAATATTGAGGAAACTTAAAACTGTATTTTGTAGAGTGAAAGGAAAATGCGCATTACTTGTATAAATGTACCAAGATGGAACACAAATTTTCAAAAACAACACTCAAACAATAAAAAAGATTCATCAGGGGTGGGAAGTGCACCACACATTCACAGTTTTAGCAGAGGAAAATATCCAACTTGTGTGTGTATCTAAATGTACATACAAACACCCAGCTATCTACATATTATTTCTCCTTAAACAACTATTAAAAGTTAACTGATATTTTTCTAGATTGTTTATTTATGCTATTGAAAATTACCTCAATTCAACTGCTTCATTTAATGCAATCTAGACATTTTTACTTTCTCTATATAAGATTTATTCATGCCCTTAACATACATTAATTAGACACTACATATAAATAACCTGCAATAAGAATATCTATTTGAATAGGATACAATTACTTCAGGGCTTGTGTCTTTTCAATCAGTCAGTGTCCCTGCAGTGTTTAGAGTGGCAGAGGGGAAGTGGCCTGTGGTTAAACAGAGGAAATACCAAGGAATTTTAATAGAGCAAATAGTCTCTTTACTTCCTACAGGGTACTACTTCAAAGGCAACCCTGTTCCAGAGCAGACAATGTGTTAGAGGGGCCATCAGTCATTTAATAGTATGTCAAGTCTACTCAAAACTTACATGCAGACCAAGATAAATACCACATAACTGAGACAATGGGTACCATCCTGCAGTCATTACTCTAATAAATGCTGCCCTGCCCAGATTATGTAGGGATTCATAAGCAAGATTGGTATTGCAAAATCAGACTATGAAATTATAACTAAACAATCAGACAAGATATCTAAAAAATTGGCTAGGGAAGTCTGAACTTGAAAATACAATAAAAACAGAAACTAGTAGAAATATTTAATAAGCTAAAATGTTACATTTATTGTGAGCAATAAAGACAAAGGGGGGTTTATGCTAATTGGAAAGAGT
>NW_009215754.1:9894-11119 GCF_000690835.1 Fulmarus glacialis
CAAAAGCTAGTCAAAGTAATTATATTAAAAGAATTATATTGTGGTACATTCAGGTTTAACACACACAATGACATTAGTTATGTAAAATAATTCCAATACAAACTGCATCTGCATATTTCTATAAACGTCAAAATACATGAGTCAAGTGTCACAACTTTTAATAGTGACCATTTACTTAATAGCTGATGCAAAACTTGACAGAAACGTACACAGTGGTCGTTATGAGCATGTGGACTATCCAGCCTATGTCTGGTGAAACATACAATAGACATACTGAGCCAAAACATTTTATTCCTAATTCTCAGTTAAAAAGACCTAACAGGGGAGTCTAAACTTTCAACAGTTCCATCCAACACAAATATTTAGGCCTTAAGCTTTATCAGGGTTTCAAGTTTGTTTTTCCACACTCTTCTTTTACAAGTTTTCCAATGCTTTCGCCTTTCTAAACTACGCCCAACAAACTTCTGAATTGTGTGTTGCAGTAACGTTCTCAAAGGATCTGATCTGAAACCAAGAAAATCCTTAGTGACAGTCTAACAAAAAGGAAAAGCAATGAAAGTCAGTTGTGTTCCCTCCGGTGTTCCTGGATCACCACGCTTCAACTAAATTTGTAACTAGACATCAGGAGAAAGGAAAAAAAAAAACCACCAAACCAAAACATACAACCCAAAAGTTATTTTAAAATATCCAAAAAAGGAAAAACAATCAAGAAAAGTCTGACAGCAAAACACACCAGAAACAGGAACAAAAGGCAAAGACAAGTAACAAAATGTTTATCACCTTCCTCCCCCCTTCCCCCTCCCGTAAATTTCCTACATCCTCTGTATAATGATCAGGCCTGAAGCTAAGACCCCAAGCCGGCCTCGAATCATTAAAATAACAAAGCCCAAGCGATCGCTTTTATCCTTCTCGCAGTGCAGGTCGACTTAAGGAAGGGGAGAGCGCTGGTGGTAAAAGACCCGTTGAGTGACTTCTTCACACTCGCTGGTTACAAGATGCCTCCCTCCCCCAGGCGAGAAACCAATAAATATCCTTTCCCGGGAAATGCCACCCTCTCTCCCGGCCGCAAATTAACTACCAGATGCAAAGCCCTGGAGCAGCTTTATTAGTTGCAGAAGACGTTTTTCCCCCTCAATGGCAGCCCGCTCCCTCCTCGCGCACCCGGGGAAGCGCCCATCCCACCTGTACTGCTCTCACGGCCACTCGCCCACGGGACAGCGCCCGA
>NW_009215755.1:0-22762 GCF_000690835.1 Fulmarus glacialis
GGCCGGGGCAGCGGGGTGGCGACAGCCCCGTCCCTCGGGGGGTGTCCCCGGTGATGCTGGTTGTCGCCGAGCGCGGTCGTTCTGTAAATAACAGTAATGAGGCTGTGACAGATGCGCCAAATTAACGTCCCCGGAAAGGCAAGGCGGTAGGAGCTACCGGAGGAAAATACCGTATTATGTGCTAAATTTAGTGTCTGTTCAGCGTACCAAAAAGCCACCCGTAACATTAGTTAGTGATTTTGTTCGCATAGTATTGCATTCTTAGCAAGCGGTGTCGTTTTTTCTTCAACGAGGCAAAATGTCAAACTCCTGCTTCAGTTATCTTTAAAATAATCCTGGCAAGGTCAGCGTTCGGAGGTCTTGGCATTCACCTTAGCAGAGAATTTATGTTTCTTGGGAGTGTTTCAGAAGCACCTTTGGTTTCATGTGAAAGTAATTATTTTGTTGTAGTTTACAGAGATCTATGATATATAATCAAAATATATTGACGTGTAGCTGTGTCTTTACAGTTACTGTACCCTAAAATAGCTTTCAAAACAGCAGTATCATAAGTAATTCTACTTTACGTTTCTTTACAGTACTGGCATAAAGGATGTTTCCACTGTGAAGTTTGCAAAATGGCTCTGAACATGAATAACTACAAAGGATATGAAAAGAAACCTTATTGCAATGCGTAAGTATTGTAAATGTCAAGTCTTGCAGAAATGCACATGAAAAGAAAACCTGGCCATGGATATTGTCAAATAGGTATTGTCGTGCTGTAAAAACTTAATCTAGAGATGTAGCAGTGCAGTCTAGAGCAGTTTAGTATTTTTTCAGATGGTGTATTCTACTTGCATTGAAGTGACAGAAGATGAAAATACTTTGATTATGATGTGTTTTGGCAGTGTTTTAATGTCAGATCTCAGGATACAGGTCTTTTCCTTCCAGAAAGTGTCGGATCTGGTGCTGATTTCTACTACATTCATTACTGGCCTGCTGGTTTACAGGTGTCCATTATGCAGCTCTCTGTTCAGGGTTATGGACCTGATCAGCATTTTGTAATAAGAAAACAAACAAAGTGCTTCTCGGTTGTGTAGTTTACCAGAGACAATATCCTGTTAGAGATCGTGACAACCTATTTTTAAAACTGTTATGTTGTTCACATATCTCAGATTACTAAACTAGATATTTACAAAATCCCTGCTTCTGGTGCTTCATGCTATTTTTGTATTTTTCATCTCTCTTAGATTTTGATAAAGAAAACAGATTCCTTTTGGTTGTAGAGTATAATCATGTTGTATTCCACTTTTAGATTTTGTTGTTGTGTGGGTTTTGAAGAGTGCTTTGATGTTTGGCTTGCAAATACTGCAGAAGAGCATTCTGATACATGTAGAAAAAAGGTGCTTATTGTTCTTTGTACCATACTCCTAAGATTTGCTAAGTGCATTTCAGTATGTTCTAATCTTTAGAAACATTTATAATTATAATGCTTTGTTAGAATATCTAAAGAATTTGGAATAAAATTTGATCTTATATGTTATTCATATATTGTTATTATTTTCACCTTTACCTACTTAAAACATAATGTTTTAAAGGGATAGAATTTAGAAATTATAGACACATGGTAATCTTTTTAGAAATATTCTCCTTTACTCATTTTAAAATATTTGTTTCATGTTGAGGTAGACAGTCTATGGCTGGCCATCACAGAATAGTTCAACAGCATATGCTCATTTATTCAAGGCTAAAATTGAAGCCAGCCAGTGCCTATCTGTTTAAAACATGAGTTTTGTTATAAAAACTGTTGTGCTGCCAAAACTTGAAACACCTGTTTCAATGTGCACAGTTGCACTTAGATTGCTTTAAGAACATATGGAGTTACACGCATACAGTTCTAGTTTTCCTTGAAGTGCTCAACAGTGTATGGGAGTGACACTAGACCTCTTGTAGTAAAGTGTGGTCAGTTGCCAGTCTTACGTGCTGCAGAGAAAGCTCTGTAGGAAGGGAGATTCATGCTTCAACAGGTGGCACACTATAAGTCGAGACTAACGTAAAGATTATTGGCCCTAGATGGGACTCTGCTTTTGGTACTATTTGAGTTGAAGTATAAGTACAGGCTTACATCCTTTACAGTGATTAAAACTCTGATAATACTTTGGTGCCTTTTACCTAATTCTTTTGTGGTTAAATTTCAGTGATGATACTTTCGTTACTTGATCTTTCCTACGTAATCAGATACTTATTTGTACTTAATAACACTGTTTGTTTACAAAGTCTCCTCCGTGCTATACATTGATATTTCCATGCTGTGCATATTTAACTTCTGTTGTAGGAGAGTTTTTCATTTATGTAGTTATGCTACGTGATGTGTCCTTCTATTTATGGATGAGGGGGAATAAGGATGATGGATATGTTATATACCGTTCAGGTGCTATTCTTTCTGGTAGTTGCTTTAATGAGCTTTGTAAGAGTGATCCTTGAAAAAATAATCTCTATCTTTGAAATGTCCCTCAAACCTGATGTATGACATGGGAAGAAACAATGTAAAACCATGAAAGAATGGGTTTCTTCTGTTAAAGAAGAGACAAAATTTAATGTATAATATCAACAATGTGTATTTTGTTTTTAAGTTTTGGTAAATTTAAGGGTTTTGCTTTTGTGGTGGCTTTTTTTTTTTTTTAAAGAGAAACTTCGATCAAATAATGTAAATAATTTTAAGCGTTCTATGGAACCGCGAAGGGAAGACCAAGGTGTGCTTTGTGGTTTCAACAAACTTTAATATCCTTCAAAGGAGGGATAAGATGTTTATGCAAAACTGTGTTTTCAAAATACAGTTGATTAAAATTACCGTATTTTGACACAGTACTCTTGCATCTCAAAGGTTACTTATTTGCAAAGCAGACACCATTATAGTATTTCAAATTATGATGTGTCTTATCCAGTGTTCATTAGTAAGAGGCAAATCCATTTTTATGTTAAATACTGCTTGGTCAGAAAATCTGCAAAGAATGCAAATTTACTCATACAAACACCTACAAGCACTTGACAAAGACCAATTACTGCTAGACTGTTTATTGAGGCCATCCATCAATGAGAGTAATTTGTAGATAAAAGTGAAGAAGTATGCACTAATTTGAATGGGAGAGCAGTACCATGAAGTTGTTTAATGGGTTTGGAAGCCATAGTTAGCTTTTTGTAAGGACAAGTCGAAAAGCACGTATCTTCAATAATTTCTGTATCTGTTTGTTAGTTCACAGGTTAGATAACGCACTTGAGTATATTTTGACCTTTGAACTTAAAATACTCCATTTTTTTTTTCAGGTGCTGAAATTAATAATTTTTGCTGCATTACTGGCAAAGAGCAGAAGTTACTTTTAACTGTAGAACAATTGTGTTTCTGTTAATAGAAGAAAAAGATACTGATTTGTGAATGTTCAAACTGTACTTTTGGTGGAGGAGAGTAAAGTCAGATGGATTAACAGGAACTGGCGAACCAAGGAGGAATATATTGTGAAATACTTTAATTCATTGTCCATTAGAAAAGAGCAGAAATATTTGTAAATGCAGGATTCCGCTTTTTTTAAGGCCAAGTTTTTTGTTGGGCAGCTTGTCACATTTCCAGCTAAATGGTTCTATGTGTTCCTTGTGATAAGGATACACTGATAGCAAAAGTAATGACTGACGTAGTAGAACTGGTATAGGTCAAGAAGTTGAGTTGCCTAGTATTGCACTTCTGATACTGCTTTTGTAAGTTGTAGATTTATGAACGATTTTCCAACTGGGTTATGAGGGAAAACTTTGTCTACATGTGCTTGTGTATAACATGGCTTTGAAAAGAATCATCTTTGTATGACGGAGTTTCCATGAAGTTCCTTGATCTGTCTCCTTTAAACCTTTCAGTTCTCTTACTTGTAGAGAAAAGATTATACAACGTTGTTCTCTCTCTCTTTTTTATTATTTACATAACTTGTGAGCTGTTTGAGTCAGGATAGTTTATCTCTGCTTGTTTGTGTAATGCTTAGAATATCGCACTTTTATCTCAGCTGGGACCTCCGAGTAGTACAGTACTCTCATGACTTACGGTATTGTGTTTCTCACTTTGCTTGCATTCGAGTTTCATCTGAAAGGCCTCATACACGACATTTTGAAGCTTGTGGATGCTTAGCACACGGACACTGCTAGGTTTGCCTTAACGACTTTAGTCTTGCCTTTTATTTGCTGTCTGACTTTAGATATGCCACGTTGCCAGAGAGCTGCCTGACTTGTGAAATAATGTTGATGAGACTAAGGGCTCAGACTTACAGTCCAGTTTTGCAGTTCAGCCAGGTGCTATGCATTGCCTGAAGCAAGTGAATGAGCCATTCTTTGTCTCTCTGAATATGCATATAGGTAGTAAAAGAAAGGTTAAGACAATTAAAATGGCTTGGGTAATCTGATGATTTGTTAAATCAAGGTGGCTTTAATGTAAATCTGAACCCCTAATCCACTTTGATATCTCCAGATAGTGATTATTAAATACTTGTTTAATAAATACAAAGATGATAAGAAGAAAAGTTGTTGTTGTTGTAATTATTATTTGCAGATTCAGAGCTGATTCTTCCCAGCTGCAAATAAGCAAGATGATGCAAGGAAATGAATGACATTTTGGCAGCTAACCATCTGTGTACTAGTTCTCAAGCTTGTTAAATGATTGAATCATGTAGGATGATTATATGGTAACTTATTCTTACGAATATTCATATAAATACTTTTTTGACAGGTTCACTAGACCAAAACACAAGAGTACTTTTTATGCAAAATGTAGAAGCTGAAATGCATATTTTTGGAATGTTCTCTCTGCATTATCTATACCTGCTGATGCAAACAGACTTCCTGCATGTGGGAACACATACGACAGAGATGTATTTTTTAATTTCTGCAAAACCTAATAGCTTAAGCTTCTGCAGACCTGATATACCTTCTTGCCAAAGGCAAATAACCTCACTGTTGGAATAAATCCTTCTGAAATATTTAGTATCAAAAATTTTGCTAATCGCCTGCAGACAGGGTAGCTTCATTCAAGTTTTTATTTATGACAGTCACCATATGGAATGATTACATAACTTTAAAATTTAAATCTACTGTCATCAGTCTTAGCGTGGATTATTGACATGAAGAAAAACTCATCATCACTTTATTTTTTCTAGACTTAATTTCTTTTTAACTCATGCCAGTAGGAAATAGATATGCAAATACATTTGAAATATTGTGATGTTGTTAGAAGAATTGTACTACAGTTTCAATCTGCAAGTGCAGTCAAACTTTACATTTTAAGATACTATAGGGGAGGGATGAAAAATGTCAAAGTTACTTTATAGCAGCTTGGAAATGGTGAGAACATGGTACAACTTTCTGGACAGTCAGATGGTCTGGAAACTGGAAGCAGTTGCTTGTAATCAGTGAATGAATGCGGCCATTAAATGGAATCCATTGTCCTGAAAGGTGAACTTGTGTATAGAAGTTTGGTTTTAGCTGTGAAACATGAGTGGGTTTTCTTTCTACCAGTCAGAAAACTTCTAGAAGGTGACTAGGAGTGTGATGATATTATTCTTACTAAAAATAGCTAGCATTATCTTATTTTTCAGGATTGATTTCTGCAGGTGTTTATTTCTCAGTTTAAATATGGCAGAAAGAAAGAAAATGAGTAGGTAAGGCGCAGCAAGAATAATCGTTCTGAAATATGATGGAAACACTTCTAAGAGTTGCAGTAAAGGGAGCACACAGAGTAAACAGATTTTTCTTTTCTAATTCTCTATCTTCAGCTGTTACTGAACAACAGCTTATTTAGTGTAAAAGGATAACACTGAGTTTGTGTTGAGGACGAAGATTGTTTTATGGCATGGTTAACCTTACAGCCAGTTACCTAGGGGTTTTTTCTTGTTTTGGGCTTTTCAGCTCTTTCTGATCATTAGATTTGCTCAAAAGTAAGCTATTATATAGGTCAACCCAAAATGGTCATTCTTATAGAAAGAAACAACCCAGAAACTCCCATGCAAACCTTCCTAGAAGGCAAGGATTTGCACTTTATCATTTTATTAACTTTGTGTTTTGAAGACTTTCCTCTTAGGATGTAATATAAAATGAGTAATGCAAATAACAGAACCACTAGAAAAACAGCTGGTAAGGGTCTCAACTCAGAGCCAAATACACCTATGTCATTTAAGTCCATTAATTCTTGTTCAGCATCCCATAAGTATGGACTCCAGTATTTGAAAACAGTTATCATGTCTCTCCTCAGCCACCTTTTCTTTAAACAAAACAGCTCTAACTCTTTCCTCGTAGATCACATTTTCTGGTAATTCTTGTTTCTCTACCTTCAATTATCTCCAAATGGTCCATATATATGTGTGTGTGTGTGTGTATATATTTTTTTTCTTTGAATTGCAGTGCCCAGTGGAGCATTATCAGAGCTCGTGGAACAGCAAGTGTGCCTATGCAACTCACATATAATTTTTCTCCTAAGTCTCAGTGCAGTCTTTGTCCTTTTTTTTTTTTTAATCTGTTGCAAAAGCCAAACTATTGTTAAGTCATATTCAGATTGTTGTTACAGTTTTATCTTTCTATGCAGAATTGCAACCTCAGCAGTTGTTATTATCCATTATCTGAGCAGTTAATTGTTCTTGGCTAAGCACAGAATCTTCCACTTGGTTCTCATTGAACTAAATCTCCATTTTTCCCCAGGCTGTTTCTCCAATTTGTCAAGTTCATTTTATATTCTAATTTTGTTCTCTAATGTGCTTACAGCCCCCTCCTATCAACCCTCCTACCGGAAAGCCTGTAAGCATATTGCAAATTTAGTAAGTGTAATCTTCATTTCATCACCCAGGTCGCTATTGAAGGCCTGGAAGGGTATTGAGAGCAGTATGTACCTCTGTGGTCTGATGCAGCCTTCACTTCTGTAGTGAGCAGTGATGAATGAGTGAAGTACTTTATCTTCTCTAGCTGTTCATGGAGTGCTAGATGAAGTGTTAAGTTCTGTGTAAGAAAGAAAATAAAATTGTGAAAGAGCGTAATCATTGTGGATATTTATGCAAACTCTGCTTAAATATGAGGGACAGCTACAAGTAGAGGAAACATATATTCCTGATCTTACTTGGTTAATTGAGTATTAAGTCCAAATTAGTATTGGTGGTATCCAGTAATGAAAAGGAAAGTAGGACAAGAAGCTGAGCCTCTTTGCTAGAACAATTGAAGGAGCTGCTTCGGCAAAATGTGTTTGAGTCTCTGAAAGGTGTTTGATGCATATCTTTAAACTCTTTGAAAAAGGCACATGAGAACACTTTGTCAGAGTTGCTGAGTACTGTGCATGAGGTGGATGGTGGTTAGTTGCAAAGGAATTACTAAAGAATAATCATCACTGACACTCAGATCTTTAGAAGAGTTGGGCTGTGTTTTGATTGCTGTGACTGTGTCTGAGTAATGGGACGCAAAAACATTTCTCAGGTTCCATTTCAACATGTTCAGTTGGCCGTGTCCTGATTCCATGTTTGTTCAAGACCTGCGTATGACACCTTACATGCATGTGCTGGTGGGTGTGCTGGGAGAGGACTCTGTGAGCTCCAACAGGTCCCTTGATCTGCATTGTTGCAAGCTGTGGAGAGCACCATGGAGTGCTACAGCTTAGCTGCAGCCAGCCTGCTTCCCTGCTGGTGCAAATGGAGCAGAAAAACTGCCCTGAGGGAGATGAGTTGTTACCTTTTCTCTCTCAGAGCAGGTGAATTCTCAGACTGCATTGAGCCAATACTGTCATGTCTAGTACCTGATGTGAGTATAGGGTCTGTGTTTGGAATTCAAGTATTTTAATATTCTGCCCGTTGGTGTAATTGCTCCAAAGAGACAATTACAATTTAGTGTTACTTAGGATGTTGCTGGGGCAAATAAATAGAAAATATGCAAATGAGTATTATACATTTTATTTTTATGCAAAACTGCAATAAACATGACATTCAAAGCTATTTGCAAGAAGTGCTTATAGAAATCCTTGCTGTGTGGAATCCTGGTCTGTTGCCAGTTTATGTTCTGGCTCAAGTAAATACGTGTTTTTAATTTGTATTATCATTGGTCATCGTAAACTGCAGATAATTTTTCCAAGGAAGAACATGTGCATCTCCTCAGCACCTGTAGTCATAGAATATATTGAACATACATTCTTAGGGGACTGTAGTTACTGAGACACAATTTCAGTATGTGGGATTTTCTTTGCTTGCTAGTATCTTAGCCACTGTTGATACTCAACATAATCTTGTTTTTTTCTTAGCTATTACTTTCTGTACTCATTCCAAAAGATTGATGAAGTATGTTTCATTATATTTACTAAAATATTTAGGCAACAGAACAAGAACAATAGATGAAATTTTGTGATTCCAAATCATTTACTTATTTGCATTGCATAGCTTGAGCTTTGGAAGAGGTAATAACCAGTTGTGGCAAGCCTATGAAACCTTGATGGTATATTTTTTGAACAGCTTTGTGATTTAACTGTTTGGAGTTTTAAATGTTCTAAGCTATAGAATTTCCTATCATATTTGTTGAAGAACTTAAGAAAAGGAGAGTATTTTCACTTGGCTGAATTTTAAGTTCAGCGTAGCTCTGCTAATGTTGTTGATTGTCGCAAGTAAACCTGCTGTCCTGATATACTCTATAAACTTTATAAAGCTTGAAGAAAAATAAGTGTATGTTCCAATCTTTCATGTCACTTTGACATCACCAACTCTGAAGATTCAATAGAGAATGACAACATCATGTAGTCAGCTCAGTGTCAAGAAGCATGTTTTGCTGTTTACATATAATGTCAGTGGAAGCTTACCATAATTATCCAGCCAATGTACAATCTTGGCTGAGCGGTCAATTAATGTTATTTTCATAATTTTGAATATTCTGGGGTGCTTACAGAAACCTTGCTAAATTTAGAGATTGTAGAAGTTACGCTGAGGGCAAAGTTTGGCTGTGTGATGTTGAGTTCCTTGAAAAGGAGACAGTAGGCAGGACTCGCCAGGGAAAAGTTTGCTGTAAGAAGAGGTGGATGAAGTACTTGTTGAATAACTGGTCTGCCTGAATATAAACGACACCAACCAGTTCATGCTGCCCCTAGTTACATCATCTCACCCAGCAACTTTTTGAAAAACCAAAAAACCGCAGTTAATTCTCCTTCTTGATTCGCAGATCAGTCCATTTCTGCTCTCTGTGCCTCTATCCGTCTTCTGATGTTGGAGTTGATGTTGCATCAGAGTTGGCCAAGCTATTTTCCTTTGCTTTCTATTTGTGTTGCCTGTGTAACTTTTATTTGTGCCAGGAGTAAAAGTCTGGATGATGAGCAGTGCAGAAGTTTTAGTCTCTCGTATTTCCACCTGTCTCTCCTGCTCCCTTTCTCCAAATCCTCCTGTTCTCGCTTGCGATGGAATTGTGTGGTGGTAGCTGATCCCATAACATCTTAATATGAGGAGGACACAAAGATGCACGATCAGTCTCACACATCAGAGAAGACTACAGCAGCCAGCTTAATTTTAAAAATGAAAAACTAATTGTAATTTGGCCACTAATCATTTAAGCATATATTGCAAAGGCTTTTCTGGGAATGCATAGTTACTCCTTAAAGAGGATTTCTTGAAATGTAGAACTACATGGAAATGGTGTAAGTTTCCTCCTTGCTTCACGGTTTCAAAAATTCACAGCAAATGTTTGGAGGTAGTCCATCATGTCCTGCCTCTCTAAATGGCAGCATTTTTCACACAGGTGTATTGGTATAATGCCAATTTTGCAAATTTAAAAATAAATTTGGGCTGCATTTTAATTTAGTTATACCTCAGGTATTTTTTTTTGAACTTGGCAAACTAAATGGTAATAGCTGGTTTTGTTTTGTTTTGTTCCAGTTTTACTCTGGAAGAATTCAATACTTGTAATGCAATTCCTTCTAACATGAGAAAACTATAAATAGAAATAAAAAATTTAAAAAAAAAAAAGATGCTGATTTTAGACTTAATTAAAATGCAAGTGGCTAAGTTTGTGGAGGGGAAAAGTGGTAAGATGAAATAGATTGCCTAAATAAAAAAACATGGAATATTTCTGTGGATCAGTGTAGAGTGGCATACGTTCAACACAGTAGGGTGTTCACATGTTGCATAGCGTTGGTGGTGTGCATCTGCGAATGCAAGAGGGAAGAAATTTCTGACTGGATTTGCCAGGTCATACAAAAAGAAAAGGGGCCAATATGAGGCTTTCTAGCAACAGAAGTGCTCCATAGGTGGTTGACCAGGAGATGATTACCACTGTTAGAACTGGCAGCATGCTTGGTTTGTTGCTGCAAGGGAGGTTGCAGTCCATGTTTTAAAGAACCTGCCTGAAAAAATATATATAGAAAAGCAAAGCTTCTTAAAGGATTCAAATTTATTTTTTTGGAGCTACTGTTTGTGTTTGATACAGTGATGCTTGTGCCTTTGTTGATGTTAGTATTTGATGGGTAGTGGAGAAGTGATATTGATGGGGGGTGAATAAAGAGAAGGAATGCCTGTTGGAAGAAGCTTTGTTCAAAAAATAGTTGCTGAATGGCCCATCATGTAGGCGTATTTGATATAAATTTTGCTGTAACATAGGAAGGTCTGAGAGTTTTATTTTGAAGTAGTTGATAGGAATTTGTCAGGCTATCAGAAAGCAGAGATGAAGTTGTTACAACAGTTATTAGCATAACTTGTTGAAATGCTGTGGCATTAGCACAAAGTTGTTAGGAGGAATGGGGAAAGGGAAAACCAGGCTGGAGGAAAAAATATCAAAAGATATATTTAAAAGAACAATATTCCCTGAAATATGTGAAAGGAATTGACACCTCTAGTAAATGAGACTGAGAGAGAAGTATTATGGGAAACTTAACAGTGATGATGTGTCTACTTACACAAGGGGAGGGGTGGAGAAGACTATGCATGCATGCAGAGAAAGCAGGAATAGATGAAAAGAGAAATAATTAATTTATAAAAATGTTGAGCTTTTCAATTTAGCAATAGCAAACTAAATTTCTGAAATGGTCACACTTTTGATTAGGAACGGGGTACTGTCATGGTGAGTGATCAGTCGGGATATGTCACGAGCTTTTGGCTTATTTTGATCTGAAGATCAAAAGGGATATTAAACACAGTCATTCTCGGATAACTCACTATTTAAACTGCTATGTGGCTTATATGATAGTTGCATCAGAAATGCTGGAAATTCATATTAACAAGAATGGAAGAAGCTGGAAGAAGAAAAAGGAAGAGCAAGTAGATGAGCTTTGGTTGAGTTAATGGTCAGTTTGCTCCATCTCATGCTTCTCCATGCAGCCACGTCTCAGTTCTTGCGGGGGCTGGCACAGAATATTTCCTCACGGTCTGAGTTCTGTTAATTCTGTCATTATTTTAACAATAATAAATTGATATTCAGAATAGAATAAGTCATATTGTTATTATATGAAATATGATCTGGTTTATTGGCACTGCAGGTAGTGAAGACTTCATCCTGCTTTGAGAAACTTGCAGTGAGGTTTTAAAATTGTTATGAAGTTAGTAATTCATAAGAAATATCAGGACAATTGGAAAAAATACAGTTTCTCACTGAATTTTATGCCCCTTGAAAAATGTTTCTGTACACTGAAACAATACGCTATCAAATAGTGTCCCCAGAAAGATGAAAAGCTTGAGGGGAAACTAAGAAGTATGGTGAGAGTTGTATGAAAATGAGAACAGCGTATGTGATTAGTTTTTCTGATGGTCTAATGCTAGCAAGGGTGTATTGCAAACTTTCTTTTTTTCCAATGAGATGAAGATGGATATTCTTCTGGGCAGTAATAACTTAGATTGGTGCTGTTAATGTTTTGCATTTATCAATTATGACCAACTCGGCATAGCCAGAGAATTATTTTTGGAGTTTGTTTTGAAATGTGAGAGATCATCTGGTTCTATAGGCTACTAAGCTGATTCAGTACCAATGAATATTTTTGTAAAACTTGGAAAACTTAAAAATTATTTATAAATAGGGCTTTCTGTACTTGTTACTTCAGGAAGTTTGGAAAGACATTCTGAAGTCTGAACACAAGCTGGTCAAACCTTGTATTAATTCTTCCTTGTGCTAAAGACCTTCTTTCAGAACGATCCTCGTCTTTGTGGAGGAGAGACTCGAAAGAATAACGTCCAATTTCTTGTACTGATTAAATGCTTAACTTTCATGACCATGCTGCTGCTGTTTCAAGCCTCATTTGGGTCAGCAGCAGGAGTCTCTCTTGCTGCCCAAAAGGCAATGACCGATTTTGTCTCCTATGCAGAATAATACTGTATATGGAATATACTAAGAAAAGGAAAATTTAAGCTTGTCAAGGTGGGTATGGATGTGAAGGAGACTGTAATGTGCTCTTAGAAGTTGAAGGAAATAGGGTAAAAATGGTTACTTTTCTCTAATTACTTACTTCACCCTGAGGAGAATGGCAGCTGCCCTTTTTCATAGCTTACTCCATCCTGTCACTTCTGCTGTGCTGGAGAGGTAGGCTCTGGTGGAAGGAGTTCAGTAGAGCAAACAGGCCCTTTTGCTTTCTTCTGCCATTTTTCTTTGTGCATCGGCAAAGCCACCTGGCTGTTCGGTGTCAGATCTCTTCTGCAGGTTTCTCATCTCCATTGCATGCCTCAGGTGTGACAGTACCTCAGTGCCTGATGTGCTGTGACCGCTGCCCGTGGCGTGAGGGGCAGGTGTGTTTCCCTCATATGTTCCACCTGCACTGTTTGTATACACCTTGGGTCTCCTGTAAATGTTTCAGGATCTGTTTTTGATGTGTATCTTCAAAAAGACTGCTGCAATGAAGGCACTACTTCACAGCTGGGATAACTGATATTAATACATGCAGTTAATAGTAACTATACATCTTACACCAAAGAAACTGGAACTGGACGTTCAGCAACAGACTTATAACGGATCTTTGAAGTGGATAGTACAGTAGATTAGCAGTTCATAGTAGTAATTAATACTAATTAATTTTATACCTGTTCTGGTTTTTTTTTTTAATGGAACAATTTCTTACCAGGAAATGTTTTGCAGAATCTGCCAGTTTCAACTTTTTTTTTCCTGTAGTAATCTGTATTTTAACTGTGTTGGTTTTTTAGTAGCAGAATGCTTAATTTCAGGGACAAAGGATTTAGCTTTGTCAGTCGGACTTATTTTGCTTAGCTGTATTTTACCAAAACAACTTTTATCAAAACATTAAAATATTATGTGTGTTAATTATATATGTTATTTTTAATATAGTTTTATATTACATTTAGCATTATGATGACAATTCACGAATAAGAACCTATAAATGTGGAAGGAGATAAAATATATTATTTTCAAGAGCACGGAGTTGTAATACAGCTGGGGTTCTTCACTATAGCTTGTGAAGAATAGCCATTTTAAGAGAAAATGTTTTTTTGAAGAAAATTTTGCATTTTGCAAAAAAAAAAATTCCAGATCACAATTCTGTTCAAAAAAGAACTGTTTTTCCCGATCACATGTAATGTTAAGAATGCTTTGTGTATTCATGCAACTGGATGTGAGGAGCTCTCCTGTTCCCTGAGGTATGGGAGGAAGTTTAAAGGAAGTTTGTAGTAGTAATGGCCTCGTGGAGCACTTTAACACATGGATTTTATAGCTGTTGCAGTCTCCAGTTTTTATCTTCTTCTTGTTAGACATCTGTTCTTTTAATTTTATTAGGGCTTTATTAACAACTGTGTTGTTTCTTTTTTATAGAGGCTTCAATTAACATTTCTGGTCCACTCCCCATTGCTTTAATATGTCAAGCAGTGTGTCAGAAAGACTATCCACAACAAATATGTTGAATGTTGTTCTGGAAAGTGGAGTCATGAGCTCGAGCATAGTTAACTCCAAACCATCCCAAGACTGTTAAAATGCTTAAAAAGACCGTATTTCAATATATTCCGATCTGATTTTCTTCCAAACACATAGATCTAACTTATTTTGAATTGGATTCCTTACTTTCTATGGCTTGCGTTTCCTGTATGATTGTTCTGGAAGGTTTTGGCTCAGGGTCGAAAACTGATAGTGTATCTGCTGAAGTTTTTGTTCGTGCAATGAAGTTAAGAATAAAACTTAGTCTTATAAACCAAGCATCCTTTGGAACTTGATGTCTTCTGTAATCACATGTATGATTAATATACTGCTAGAATGGAGACTATACCTTTAAACATAAAATAATTTAAAAGCTGCTAATAAACATGTTTTATATCCCATTCATGATAGTTCTTTTGCTGTATGTATATCTTATTTGAAAGAAACTTTTAAGAGAAGAGGCAGCCTCTTATTTGCACAGTTGGCTTTTCTTACCCCAGATACAGACTAATGTCAATTTGTATTATGTTACTAGGAACAGCTATGTCCCATATATACAATGAAAAAGAAAGATACTGCTCTGACTAGTATCTTGACAGTTTTGGTTTAGACTGTTGAAGTTAGGGAGATTTTAAATTTGACTCCTTGGCGCTTTGTTGTTTTTCACAGTGAAATGACCTGTTATGGTTTTGTACATTTTCCTTTGCAACATAATTGCTTAGTAACTGAGCAAATTAAAGTTAAGATAAAAATGATTCCTCTGCTTTTCCTTACAGCTGTATGCACACCTACTTTCACCTGAACCAATTTTTTTTTAATTCTAGACTGGAAAAAATACACCTCTAAGTGCTAAACAAAAATATATTAATGGTATTGTTTTCCTATCCTTATTATAGTGAAAAAGTATACTGAGCTGTAAAATATATTATTATTGTTTATTCTGGAAAGAACTGTGTTGGTCATTTTAGTACGTATGTTGCTTGCAATTTTTATTTTGGGCAATTATGGTCAGTAAGACAATTTAATAGTAAATTGTCTTCTTAGAGATTTTTTTTCTGTCTCTGTAACTTGTGAGAATGCTTACGTTAATTTTCAAAAGTTCTTTTTCTAAAGCAAAATAACTGAAAAGAAGTAATCTGGCACTTTCTTTAAACTAATAAAAAGCACTAGAAGCCTTCATGGCACCATTTTAATATGTGCTATAAAGCAACTACACTAACAAGTCATCTGTCTTGGTTATAGTAAATTAAGGAGTAGATGGACAAGAGCTGGGAAAACATCAGCATTCAGAGCTCTACAAATAGTTAAGCAACTATCAATTTCCCCAAAGAAGTGATGGAATTATTTTTGAATAGGGGAGGCATAATCACACCTTTAGTACGTGGAAGACGCTGGACATGAAACCAGCGGGTAATGTTAGAAATAGACGTCTGAGCTGGAAAGATTTTCCATATGCCACAATTTTCATGAAGGCTGTACTAAATAGACCTTCATAAACAATTCTGTTGATGCATAGGAATTCATCTCAGCTGTGTTAGCCTTGCAATGTAGATGGGTGAAAAGCAGAAAATACTTGCTGTTCCCATAAAAAATCAGACCTTAAAATAGGAATGCACTGAATGCACGAAAGGAAAAGATCCTGCAGAGTCAGAATGTCATTTGTACTGTCATTTTTAAGGTGAAACACTTGAAGAGCACTATCGTCAATTATTTCATTTGTTTGCGGAGTGCCTATTATTGTCATAGTTGAATACCTTTTACCCAGGGGATGTTACTTATATAAAGCTGATGGGCCAATATATTATAAAACAGTACACGTCTCTGATGGGGAGCTGGAGTTCTTCATGTCCTGGAACATCGTTTTGAGGGCTGACTGGTAAAAGTGAGGACAATTGACTGAAACAGCCTTGCGGTAAGTGCAGAGTATTAAAGGAAGATCGACAGAATTAAATACTCAAAAATACCTTGGAAACTGTTGTATGATGGTAGTTTTTTCAGATACTGCTTTGAAGAGGATCTTTTAAAAGTTAAAGGTGCTTTTAGATGTGGTTGCAAATAGTCAATTTAGAACTTAGTTCTAAGCTTCTACCATCACGGGAAAATAGTAGTGTAGATGGTGTCTCTGAAAAGTAATTGAAAAAAATAATTGAAGTAGGCCACTGCCTACTCTACGTTCTGTTTTCTCAATGGAAGGAATTAAGAAATACAGCCTTTTGTACTTTCTTGGGTGTTGCATTTGTCAGCCTTCTCCCAGCGGGAGAGACATGTGCTCAGTGGAATATCTTGTTATGGTTTGATTTCATTCTTGCTGCAAGCAGAAAAGCTTTTATTGGCCTTATAAGAAGATGTACACATTAGGATAGTGGAGAATGTGGTTAATTTATATTTTGACATAAAATATTAAGACTCGTAATAATTTATGTAAGACAAGATATATGTAAAGCAGCAGGGAGAGAAGTACTTACTGCGTGGTACCGCTGGCACAAAGTAGTGGTATAATTAAAGTACACCCTGGGTGAAAGCAGAGCAGGTTGGTACAGCAGTGTGACATTCCAGGGAGGCTGAGGTATGGACCAAGTTGTCTCCGCAGGAGAATTCGGAATGGAAGGGGGTCTGCACATATTATATGTTCTTTAAATGTTTAAAACAGGCAGAAGAACTTAAAAATCGTGAGTGAACAAACCTGGCAAGTTTCCCCTTCTGCTCCATCCACACAGGTTGTTAAATGATTCTCCTTGCCGTGGTAGCAGAGAGCCTGCCAGGAGTGCATTAAGCATCGTGATTAATGTCTGTCACATGTTTATTCTCTCATCTTCTCTGCAGCAGGTGGTGTGTATATGCAGTGCGGGTTTTTTTTGTAGGTTTAAAGAAAACAAGACTGTTTGCGAAGTCGTGTGTATGTGCAAAAGGAGACAATGTCAAAGAAATGGAACGTGTGCTTGGAGCAGAAGGGGCTTGTGGTGGCCCCGAGTTCCTGGAAACTGGGCTGAACAAGGGACAGATTGCCTCCAGGAAGGTTCTGTCTCCATTGCTGATGATTTCTGCTCTTGTTTTAGAGACTTCTCATGAGCCAGAAGTAGTAAAATCACAGTCATCCTCCCTTAAATTTGGGTTGCCTTTTAAAATATTTAGTCACGTTCAGGATGAAGTCAGGTTAACTCGAACTTTGAAACTCTGTGGGAAGGCAGCGCTGACAGTGGCAGAAAGGTTTCATGTGCTTGTGACAACCTCTTTTGCTTAGAGGGTATTCTTGTCTACTCTGAACTGGAGTTTCCTCCTGTTACTTGATAAGCCTACTGAATGTCTGAGTGCTGGAATCATGGGGACATGCATACCAAGTGCAGTCAGTTATTAGAAAGGTGCTTACACTTGAGTGTATTTACGACTGGAAAAAAGGCTTTTCTTATATTTTAAGTGCAGCAAAAAAAAAAATTAACCACTGTATTACAGTATCTTTCTTTCACACTATGTGAGTGTGATATTTTTTCTTAAGAGTTTTAATAATAACTAATAATACGTTATTTAAAGTAGTATTGATTTTTGTATAGTTTGGATACCATTAAGTGGAAGAATGAAATGCATATGATGAATAATGAAACTCATTTGAAGAAGTTTCTAGTTATTTTATCTGAAAAATATAGCAGGATTGTTAGATCTTTGCATGGTTCGTTGTACAGTGGAAATGCCTACAACTGATACACACAGATTAACATTTTCTATATATCTAAACTAGTTCAACAACCATAGAACTAAACAGACCTTTTTGCTTTAATATGAACACGTTCAACTCTGGCTATTAAACGTGAGGCTGTATTTGAGTATCGTTACCTTGGAATTTTAATCTCATTTATGCAAGGTCTTGGTTACAGTTGCTTAGTAACACGCTGCGGAAACAGATTTGTTGATTTCTGATAATATATCTACAATATCCTTATAATTAAAGATGTTGTAAGGAAAGCAAGTACACAATGTGGGTGTGTATTTCAGCTGAATGTTTCTAATAACCTCGTCTTCACAGTGTATCTTACAGTGGGTGTCTTTGTACGGGTTGATGTTTTATGTAACTCGCCTGACACCTGACTCACACTGTTGTACGTGGTTTGGTGGTAGTTTTGGATAATGCTGATTTGCAATTTGTTGGTGAGTCTGAAAATCCTGAGGTTTAGCAATTTACTTCCATGGGACTGCAATTCCGACGTGGCAGTTATTTTGTAAGACTTGCATTGATATCAGGAATATATCGGGAACAAGCTGTAACAGAGAGAGAGGGAGGCTCATGGTTCATTCCTACGTGGTGTTACACTTTCATTCCCAGGAGAGAGAAGTGTGTTAGAGATTAAGCATCATGAGACTTGTAAAACATCTTTTTTTGACAGCTAAAGGAAGTATCTAGAGAAGTGTTGGCTGTTATGTGTTGCATGTCTTCAAGTATTTGAAATTAGTGTATTTTAAAGTTTCCTGAAATCTTTAAGGTCTTTCATTTCTTTGCAAACAGAGCTCAAGATTTCTGTTTACCTCCTCTGCAATATATTGCAGAAGAATTCAGAAACTGAGAAATTTCTAACACTAGCGTGCTTATTGTGTAAAATATCTATGAAAGCAAAAATTAAGCAAGCACCTCTGAGGTAGATGGAGTGTTACTAAAATCCTGGAGCGTGCTTTAAGTACAGACCCAACCTCAGGCAAAAAAGTGCAAATAAATTTAACAAATTTATAAATAAAACAAAACTCAACATCCTGTATGATGAGGCCTGTATTTAGTCTGCTGTTCTGTATGTATTTTAAAGCATAAAAAGCTTGTGTTCTTGAACTCAGAACATTTAAACAATTCTTAGGCCAGATACCTGGATGTTTTGTGCAGGGCCAAACACGCTGGTGTTACATAACGAAATAATAAGAGTTTTGTCTCTCTGCATGGTATATTTACCCCAGTTTCCTTGCGAAATTAAGTTATTCAGGTTCCTGTCAGGCTCAAAAAATTTACAAAGACCCATACAAATTGATACCTGTAACTTCTTCTTCAGATTTTTTTTTCTGTATGTAATGCAAGAATGGAGAGGAAATAATTATTATTTCAGAAGTGCCATTCACATGGCTCTGTTCAGTTGAATGTTTTGCTTTCTGCTTTCAAATGTTTGTAAGCTATTACGGTTGTTCCACTATCGTCGTATTCCTTGACTGGAAAACTGTGGGTGGCATTCATTTCACCTACCTTTGACATATCCCATGCCGATGTACGTAAGCTGAAAAATCGTTGCTCTAGTCCCGTTTTTGTAGTCGGTGGGGAAATAAATGCTTTAACATTTCAGTTCATCTGACTCATTTTATGATAGGTGAAACAGATTTTATTCATTGTTAGTTATGTTAACTTAATCTTCATGGACTGACTCAGATAGAGAGGTTTACCTTTCATGAAGTGGATCTTCTCCTGCACGTGACAGAGCCGGTTTATGATGTCTGTCCCTGAACAGCTGTCAGAACCAAGTATCTTCATTTTCTGGAGCTCCTACCAACTCACGTTTCCAGTCCTTTGGTGTTTCATAGGTACTCGAGCAAGTTTGTGGGAGAGGAAAGATTTCAGTTGTTCTTTTTTAAATCTTAATGAAAAATGTAGAGTAACTCAGCAATAAGTATCTCTGCTATTTTAAAAAATATTTTTCTAAATGCACTTTTTAAAAGAAAAATACACAGAATTGGATTGGTCTCTGAGACTACATGCAGAGGACAGTGAGGTAAAAGCATTTATGACATCCAGAAATATGCAATGACACTGTATGGTAGGGTCTGCAACAAGCAGTGCCCTTTATCTTCCGAGACACAGGATCTCAGTCACTTTGGGTGACCCTGCAGCCAGACAGCACAGAAAGGCTATACTCTTTTAGTGTAAGATCTGCTGGACTCCTAACTTTTCTTTTTTCCTCAGTTTACTTTTGCCCTTTCACAATGACTCGATTAATTTGTCTTTCATTGAAAAATAAATTGATTTGCTAAACCCAAGTCAGCAATTTATCTCCTCTCTCCAGGCTTTCTATTTGTTTTATAATCTCCTGTGTGTTTTGTCTGTCTTTTATTAAATGTGTATTTACATATAAAGGAAGACACATACAAATTCTTCGACAGAAGATCTATGCTCATGATACTGTGTACCTAGTAAATCTTAAATTTATGTAATAAAAATCTGTCCTTGACTTTTTTGGATAGGAACTGGAAAAAACCAAATACTATTAAAATGTAACTTTTTCTGTTAATTCAAAAGCTTAAGAAAACATTTTGCTTATGTTGCTCATAATTGTGTAGGCAATGAAAGCAGTATTTTTGGAATACTCTGCTGGTTAGTCATGAGACTTTTTTATTTACCAGGCTCTATGGAGGTGGTAGTTGGCGTTAACCATGCTTTTTAGTTAGCACTGCAATACCAGCGTATTCCTTTGACCACATTTCTCATAGTGTAAAGTTGTGGCCCTAGCCTTACAGTGGCTGGATTTACTTTAGGAAGAAAAGGGAAACCATGGTGTGACAGCGTGCCTACAGAAGGGCCAGAATTCTTCTTTTTTTATCCAGCAGATTTTCTGTCCACAGCATATCACTGCACTGCCTTTCATACCATGAAATCGCTCAGTTGGTGATGCAGTTTCCATCAAGTGAGTACCCACTTTGTTCTGCTTTTTGAAATGTTTGCTTCCGAGTTGTGTTGAAACACGGAGGCTGCTTTCTGCTGCTGCTTTTAGGTGTTTGCCTGGGTCTGCTGGGTGACATTCCCTTACAACTTAGGAAAAGCAAGAGTTGAATAGCTATTATCTATATGATACTGCTTTTTTTCTGTTTGATTAACAAAGGTGAACAATGACCGTTTTGAGGTAGAAAAAACCTTTATTAATATTTTAGAAATGTAACTCGATATGTAGGTCCTTCTGCATTCACTTTAGATTTCCCTCTACATCTGTACAACTCATGCGGTGTGAATAAAGGATCTTACTGAAACACTATTACAAAATGTTCCTTTTGTCTCAGTTTGGCAGCTGATGTTAATGAACTGTCCAACTAATAACATGGATCTAGATTTAAGAGAAGTTAACAGTTGGCCCATGTGTGGCTGTTGTCTGTGACTATTTTTGTTGTCACTCAGCGAGTGATTAACAAACTTCTGAAAAAACCTTGAGGCTGGAGAGCGCAGTGACCTATAATCTGTCACAGTGAGAGAACCCACAGAATTGTTTTCTTTGTTTGAAAGAGGATAAAATTATTTATTGAAAAGACTTGTTTCTTAAGAATTTAATACTTAGTCAGATATTTTAACTAATGGGAAAAAAATCCATTTAATTTATTGTTACTTATTCTTTTTTGAGGGACCCTTTCCCTGCTCATTTACTTAGGGAGCTACATTTTCCATAAGGTAGACATTTAATATTAAATTTCTGGCCTAGTTGTAAGTGTACCCATAATCTTGTAAATATTATTCTGACATTATCTGTGAAGTGAAAGGGAAGATATGAATACGCTTCTTGTTCTGCTTTATAATATCTTATGTAAGATGTATACTTCAGATGTATCCTTATAAATGAGGATTTTCTTTTTTCATAGAACAGTTCCTGTATAGTCAAAATTTATAATTTTTGGACATTTAAATTTAGTTTACTTTGAATATTGATTGGATATTTGACCAGCAGGGATGGCTGGTGGAAATATATCAGCTCCATATTAGTATTCTTTGTAAATAAAAGACGCGGAAAAAATTGTGAATCTGGTTAGATACCAAACGTCGTGTTGGTCTGACTAGGCATTAAGTGTTAGTTTTCATTGTGTCAATTAATATAGTGATATGTAGAACCAGAAGACAGCACCTCCCTAACCCCAAACTTCCTTATTGCTGATAAGACCCTATCTATCTAAAAGTATATGCTGCCCTTCATGTTTGGGTATTGCCTTAGGTAATGATGAGAGTGAGTGAGCCCCATACCTGGGGTGTTGAGTCCTTTAATAATGCACTGCTGGAGGGGCTCTGAACTGTAGTGAGGGGGAAAAAAATAGGGCGTGAGAGTTGGAAGGTGATGGGTATGCTGGGTAAGGGAAATTCTGTGGAAATGGGGCTTATTGCTTTTCCAATGTCTTTATGTTACTTCTTACAAAGAAAAAGAGGCTAAAGACTTGTCCTTGCTTTAGTTGGCTCATAGGAGTAGTCTAGGTAAAACACAAATTTTTGTAGTAAGTGGCACACAAGGAAGTGATGAACCTAACATCATGTCTGAGACTATTTCAGCTCTCCGGCATGAGTGACCGAGCATGTGCCCAATGCAGGTCTGTGATAGGAAGTTGTACACAGCACACACTGATAAGGGTATATGGTAATAATATCTAGAGGTAGAGAAATGTCATTTTGTCTACCCTAAATGGAAATAAATTAATCTTTATGAAGACACTCATAAAAATTAAATGACAAATCAATATAATTATTCTCATTGTTCTGTGTGTCTTTTTATAAAAATATAGCTAATGCATGCATTTGTCTTAGTGCAGTGGATGGAAGAGCTAGAAACTGGAAACCAACTTTAGATCATTTTAGCCCATGTTGCACTGCAGTAGGACTAAGTTTACGTAAATTATGCTGAATACATGTTTGCCTAATGTGTTCTTAAAATTCAGTTTTCTTAGAGTCCTTGCTCTGTTATGTCCTTGCAGTTCATAGTTTTCCTGAAATCAATCTTATTTTCTGCAGTTTTATCTTAATTCTTTTTCTTCTTCTGTAGCGAATGTGGAGAACAATTGCTAACTCTGCTTTTTTGTAACATTTTATGTATTAGAATACCGTTACCATGGCTCACCTCAGACTTTGTCTTTTTAGACTGAAAAAACTTAATTCCTGTAGTCCTTTTTCCTAAATTATACTTTCAGAAACTCTTCTAATTCCTGC